>NC_141560.1:64192328-64247328 GCF_036417535.1 Chlamydotis macqueenii | reverse complement strand
GTTTGTCAATCAGTACAAAATAGCTACTGTAATAGTAATGACAGTATGCTAACTAATAATTGAACACAATCCCCCAGATTTATTCTGATTTAGGAAATAGAGAGTTTCTTAAGTGTAACGGCTTTAGAAAAGCCATATAAATGTTTCTCCTGAATTCACTGGATTGTGTACTACAGTTATTGTTAGTTATTGGATGATACCATTAATTAGTTGAGTTGGATTGGACTACCTGGTTTGCTGGAAAAGACGGACTTATTAGAAAGGTCAGTAATTTATACTACTACAAAAATTCTTTTGTTCAGCCCAGGAATGACCTAGTTTTGCCTTTTCTTTTCTATCTTTGTGAAACTCAGAGATGCAGAAAGTAGGGCAGAAGAAACTGATGTGACATTTCCCCAAATAATGTGGCCAGTTGCTGTTAGGTTATTAACTAAGTTCTTATCCAAGGAACCAGTTCTCCAGCTAAAGCACTGTCGAGTGAGAGAGCATGTGTGCAAGCACAATAATCTGTTAGGGACAGATATTCCTTTAAAAGGATCACCTTACAGTTTGGCTTACTTTTCATCTGATATTATTATTGGTGTGCGGATATCTTAAATTGATTGTTTTACGACGTTGAATTAACTCATTGTAGTCTGGTATTGAGCTTCGTTGTAGAATGTGGAAGCGATAGCAAAGGATGAAAAAAATATTTTTTGTAATTATAGCAAACCAAACCATTTAATGATCTTCCACTGCATATTTTGAAGTTAAAACCTCTCTCTTTTCTGTATCTTTTGACAAAAATACAAGGCTTTAATATGTCAGTGCCGTCTATTCAAATGGAAAAAACCATTTAGATTTTTTTTTTTCCTTTAGAGCCTCATCTTTTTCCAGTACTGTAGCTATTCCCCCTGGCAAGTTCCAGCTACATTCAAAATATTCAAATAAGATTGCCTGATAAGGTTGCCTGGTTTCTTAGTATTTTACCTATTTGTAGGAATAAATGTTTAAGTGGTATTTAGAAGAAATAATTATGCAGGGAGTACAAAATATATTTCTCACCAGTATTTCTTCTTCCCTCCCTCCCTTCCTCCAACCTGTTTTCATGCTATGGGTCAGGACTTAACAGCTCTCAAGAGTGCCTGGCTGAATAGCAGCGGGCTTCTAAATCTCAAATCAAGTGCTCTTCAAAGCACCTTACTTCTCTTGAGATAAAAACTCGAGGCAGGTTTTTCTATCTGGCCTATTCATCAAGTATAGTCTACTGAATTGTTGACATTTCTAAACACTAAAGGGATTTTAAAGATCTTATTGCTCTAAAGAGACTTCTAGTAGGGAATAAAGAAGGGAAATGAAAAAAATACTGACACATGAAAAGTACAAAACTAAATAACTGCTAGAAACAGCTGAAAGCAAATAACTATAATTTGACATGTAATTTTTGTACAAAACACATTTTTGATGTAGGAAGCTGCTTAAATGTTCAGCCCCCCCCCCCAACTTCCAGATAAGTAGTCATGTTTATTTTAATCTCAATTACTCACAAAAATCTTGCATTTAATGTGATACGAGTATCTATCATTCATATTTAATGTATTTGTTTCAGTTTACACTGAGTCCTACTGTCTTACATAGAGTCATTTAGAAAGGAATTAGCGTGACCTGTCTTTTAACCTTTCACCAGCAACTTCTTATTCTGTGCTTAAACTTCCTTTAAAGCACTGGTTTGCCACGGCGTCGTCAACACGGCCACTTAATCACCAATGTGATTTTTGTATTTTTTTGTATAAGCAATATCAATCACTGAATAAAAATATGCCACAGTATATTTTCATACCAAAACAGGTCGTTCCAATATTACAGATATTAAATTACACTTCGGTGCTTTCTGAAGTCTAAGATTATTTAGTACTAAAACTACAAAAGGCTTTGTTAGCTGGAGTTTTAAACTATAGTCCTCATGAGTCGTGGGGGATTAGTACTGAAAATATAGAGATCTTAAAATATGAATTACATAATGCCTACATCTTCTCCTGAGAGTTACAGGAACTGAACATACTTCCTATATCAGTGCCAGTTTTTAGGGTGAGAAGACAATAATAGCAGAAATACATTTTTTTTCTCTTCTGGCTTGGTTTTTGCCTTAGTGTGGCACATCTGACAGTGGCATTTGCTATTGCAGAGCTGAAGTTTCTAGCTTGTGAAAAGCTGCAAACATAAACAAATTGGTCCTCTCTTTAGCAGCCTTAGTTTGTAAATGTGCAGAATTTTGTAAACCAGCAATACATTTCTCTATCTAAATGATACTTACTTTTAAAACAGAGGTTAGCAATAATAGTTTGCACTTACATAGCACTTTTTCGTTTCTCTAGCACTGTTTAAAAGTGATTGAATAATTTGTGTTTCTCTACACATAATAATCCTGCCAGGCAGACTCAGAAAATACCTGGAGCAAAGAAGAACTTGTCCATGCATGAAAAGCAGAATAATAATTAAAAAAAAAAAAAAAAAAGGATAAAAAGCTCCAGAAAATTAGTCTGCTTCCAAAAGCTATTAAGTTGTTCCTATCCCTAAAGCTTTACAAATGTGCTAATTGTTGTGTTGTGGTCATGTAATATGTTTCTGCAGGAAGTTAAGGCGCTTTCCTGTTGCCGAAGCACTTGTGCCGTCTGGGGGAGGGACTGGCAGCCCGTGTACCGCGGGGTAATGAATCCTCCCTTTGGGCAGTGCGTGCTCCAGGTCTGAACACCCAGAAATGCTTCACAGATGTGCTGGGCTGCCAAGCAATGGAAATTTTCTAATTCTAGCTGACCTAAAAAAGTAAATAGACTACTGATCATAGGGCTACTCCCAGTATAAAACAATACCCCCCCAGCTAGAATTTACATTTTGCCCCCCTACACACTCCTCCTTCATAACCAGCAACTTGCCAAACCTGTGACACCGGTCTCTTGAAACTGAGGCGCTCAGGGATACATAGTAGGGGTGTAGGCAAATGTAAAACACTGCAGCTCACACTGTCTCCGTGCTTTCTAGAGCAATACTGGATGCCTTGGAAGGATTCGCAGGTAGACGCATTGGCCATTATCAGTAACTTGTATGCAGGCATAAGTAATGTGTGTATTTGCATATATAATTACATATTGTGTTTGTGTTTGTACACACATCTTCTGAAAGTGATGTAGAGGAGGAAATGAGCATAGGCAATGTATACAAAATCTAGAGAAACGGCTGAGGCAGCAGCAGGGCAGCTCACAGCTGGGCTGGTCCAGAGTCTCAGAGCAGCTCCTGTTTTCTCCTGTTCTTCTTAGGAAAGCACTTCATTAAACGCTAAATTTCAGAGGAACTATAGAGACTAGGTACCTAAAATCAATGGAGGTTTGTAGGCAATGTGTATTTTAGCAATAGCTGGCAGAACTGTTCAATTCAGAAGTCTGTCTGCATTTCTGTTGTCTCTCTTTTTTGAGTTGGCAAGTCAAGCACTGAAATGCGCTTGTAATGGAGACTTGCCAGTGCGAGTTACCTGTCTTGGAGCATAACCTTTCTGTGAAGTGTTGAAATCTATCTGGACAATTTTGTCAAGAGGCAGAATACATTTTATCAGTTATTTGTGTCGTTGCACACCCTCAGATGAAATGGTGTTGTTTAAATGAGTGTATTAATGAGTTTTCTGAAATGTGACAAAATATTTAAACTGAGACAGAAGCTGGATAGATTACAGTGAACTTTCACAGATAGCTTTGGATGCAAATGCAAATATTTGGTTAATTTTCCAGCTTAGCTGAAATTTTAGAGGGTGACAGTAACATTGCAATATGTTGGACCTCCTAGAACAGATGCTTCCGTCTCTGAGTGCTGTTTTTCCCTCCTCCTCACTTACATAGCTTTTGTTTGTACACAGTGTCTTGAACACTCCTCAAGCTTCCCAGTAGAGAGACCCAAGTTGTTGCAGATCAGCACGGGCATCGCCAGCGACTCTGGAATGTTTCCAGTGAGCCATCTGTGGTTTGATACAAAATCCATACTTTGTGACATGTTGCAATGTCATTCAAATTAAGAGGAGATATAGTGGAGGCACTAACTCAATGGGAATCTTCATGTAGTTGTAGGACTGAATTCCTCTCCTTGACCTTTTACTCTCCAAGTTAAGAATTGAGTCATCCAGGTTTTCCTGAATAATCAGCAGAGATGGACAAGCACTTGCAAGGATGATTCATCTCATCCTACGTGTGTAATATAGGTTAGACTGAACGGCTGACTTGTAGACGGATGCAATTAGGTTGAATGAATCCGTCAGGGAAGAGAATGTGACATTAACATTAGCATCCATCCGGACTATCCTGAGAGCCCTAGAATTACTCAGACTTGCATCACGGGTCCCACACTCTTCTTACGTAAGCCCAGGGAGGAGAAATTCAGCAAAAAGAACAGATCTACGGAAGCAATGTTAGCCTGCTTACTTTGGATGTAGATGATACCGTCAGACTCGTGAACTACTGTTTGAATTTAGAACAGTATTTCCCTTCAGCTTTTAAACAACGTATTCCAATCTCAACTAAAACACACCTAGATAATATATCTCCTCCTGCCCTCTGTCTTTCCCTTTCTTCACTCTGTTTTCTCTTCAGCCCTTTGTCATGGAATTTCTTCCCTGTTCGCTTCCACTTGCCTTTCTCTGCAGAGTACTCTTTCTCATAGAATACTTTTTCAGCTAGAAGGGGAAAAAAAAACATGGGGAGCTTCTTCATTATGCAGATTCTAGAGTCATAACATAAAGCGGGTCTGTTACTTGTGCATGTGATTTAGAGCACTCTCTGGTGCCAAACAAGTGCTCGGCATTCTCAGGCATCAGAGAAGGTAAATCTTTCTGATATTTTTGTCTTTCCTGTGTATCCCTTCGCATGTAGCAAATAGTCTTCAACATATCTTGGAGTTTTTCTTTGGAGTGAAAGAGTTTGTTCAAACAGTTGTCTGTCCTTTTCTCCCCTGACACTGAAAAGTAGTGACTAATGCTGCAAGCAGAAAAACCCACCCATCTCTACTCTTGTGTTACTGGAACTTCTTCAGCCATCTGAAATCACCTACAGATTCATTTTACACAAACATGTACAGAGTTGAATTTTATTGGTACAAATGATCTCTGAAAGATTTTCACTTTGCAACAGCCAGTGTTTAAGTAAACCAAGTTTTAAATTCAGACTCAGGAATTCAGATTTTAAGTGCTTTATGAGGTTTTCTGGTCAAAGAACAGAAACAGTAGCACGTTGCACATCCAAACCAATCAGCACAGTTTGAATTGAATTCTTTTGGATATTATCACATCACTTCTGTAAAGCAGGTACACTGGAAAGCTGCACTGAAGAGGCATATATTAAGTTCAGCCTTCTGAAACATAATATGGCTTTTACAAAATCTATCACAAAAAGAAGTGGGTTTACTAATGGTTCTTAATTTTGCCAAATGTCTTGAAAGTCACTGTTTGAATAATCTCTTTGTAGTATTGGAAACCCACAACAAAATATCACTGTCCTGTAAATGAGGTGAAAGTGAGAACTACCTTAGTTTTATTTTACATTCTGTAAGTGATGGAAAATGAGAGTTTTAAAATTGTGTTCAAGTTTTCCAAGTACTATTAGCTATGTATAAAAAATTATTTTCATATTACCGATGTGTCCTTTAGCAGACAGACAGGGATATGTAGGTAGAAGTATATTTATCAGCTATTCTTAGTGGAAGCCTTTTCTCAACACCTGATGTTAACAATAATTAATTTTGACGGCTCAGATTATGCTTCAATTTAAAAAAAAAAAGAAATAGGAAATGCATATGGTAGATGTGCTTATTTTAACATGGGTTGACATGGTTGTGATTAGTTATAAGTCAATCACAGTTACCTGAAAAGTATAGAATTTTAGAATGCTTTTTTTAAAAGTCAAGGCTTTTGTCTTTATAATCAGGTTAGAAATTGTATCCTTCACTGTGATTTAAAAATGGTAATATAGCATCTGTGAATGTAGCAGAACAAGAAGAAACTGAGTTCATGTCCATTATACAGAAAAATAGTTACCAACTGTTTTTTCTCCTGAATATGTTAAAATACTGAAAAAACTGTAACATGAACAGGAATGGAAGAAATTCCTAGTAAGTGGGTTTAAAAACAGGTTGCCTAAGACCTAAATGCAGTTATGATATAAGTTACAGATTGTGAGACACTAGTCATAGCCAAATTTCAGGACTATTGTATGATTTCTGCCTGACAAACTTCTGTGCTGGTTGGCATGACTTTTCTAGTCCTTGTCCTAGAGCTTGTAATGTCTTCAGTGGTAAAGGCCTTACTGTTTTGCCATTGAGAAGTGAACTTAATAACTCAGAAGTATTTTTCAGTTTTGTGGCATTTGTAAGAATTCCATAGCTTTTCATGGTGGTATTGTCAGATTTCTATGTGAGTTGTTACAAAGTTATGTCAATATAAGTGATTTGTCACTCCAGTAGACTACATATAATTCAAAATATAATTCATTTCATCCTAATACACATATCTGATGTCTCTCAGTTTGCAAACTTGGCAAGGGAAGAGGCCAAAACTTATAGACACCTCCATGTCAAATGTTTGAACAAACTCTTCTCTCTAGAAGAAATTTAGTTTCATACGTCCACATCTTTGTGTTTATATTCAGCCCAAAGATAGTAATTTGTTTTTGCCAAGACGACCAGTTAGTTCCTGTGCTGTATGCTGACCTGGTAAGAAAGCAATGAAATCATGAACTGGCAAGACTAAGATGCTCCTGAAATGTGTCTCTCTTAAGGAGTTTGTAATCGTTTGATGGCTACCTCAGTTAAAAATGCAAGATGCAACCTGTGTGGACATCAGGTAAGCCTGTTCATTTGGGACCTCTTTCACTATGGAAACAGATGTACTACAGTAGCCTTGAAGCTGTGGCTCAGGGCACCACAGAGAACCGGCACCATGCATTGCCATTGCATTGAAAGAATACCCAGTGTCCCTGGAGGACTCAACCACTGCCATTAAATCCTTCCCCCGCTGCCCAAACAAGAAGATCAGAGCAGGTTCAGTGAAGATAACCAGGGTCCACCTGGTTATCTTCAGTCCTGGTGGCTGCCAGACAGACCCGTAGTTATGAGGCAAGTCCTCTCTCAAGCTGAGAAGTCCGGGCAGCAGGTTAGGGTCATACCCAGATCACCAAGATCCATGGCTGGGCCCTGGCACAGCGATAGAGCCGGGAACTGGCCAGGGCCTGAGTGCGGCTTGCCAGCAAAGCGGGGAGCACCTGGCAGGGCTTTGCCAGCTCCTTCTTCCACAGCCCCTTCTCACCTGGTAGCCCAGTTTGGGGGTGCACAGCTGGCCACGAGCACTGGCAGCTGAAGCCTCCTGTTTGCGACAGTTTTCTTCACTGCAAAGATAAAGAGACAGCTCAGTGGCTGTGGAGTCATTTTTCATTCCTCCGCTGGCTCCTTTTTTTCTTAAAATGCACGTTGCTTGTTTTCTTTTCCAAAGGCCTCCATGTCCGTTTCCCCAGACATGTGAGAACATATTCATTATCAAGAAATCTACTTCCAGTCAGATAATGGTGACAATCACTTGGCAGTTTGATAATTTTCAAGCAAATAATGGGGTTCTTCACTCTAAGAGGAGGTTTTATAAAGCTGCATTACTAACCTCCTGCAGATTTCTCCAGGCCCACCTTTTTCATGATAACTGCAAAAATGCTGAAGTCTTTTCCTAGGTACTATGATCATAGAAATAATTACTAGTAATTATAAATGAGGTAATGATAAAAAGACATAAAAGGGAAAACGTAATGCAAGGGGTGCATTATGGGCATCATAAGCAGAAGAGGAAACAGTAACAGGAACTCGGCCTCTGCTGTGGAGGCCTCTATACACTGTTCCTGTTCTCTCTTGTGTGGCCTTTATAGAACGGCAAGAGTTCTGCTTCAAAGAGAAATAAGTAGGATATAAAGCTCCCCAACTAGGAGTCTGCATCTTTCATTTTCCCAGCATTCCTAAAATTCTTCTCCCCATCCCCCCTTCCCCCTAAACCAAATCCCTTCGGCTTTGGTGACTTCAGTCTTCATGGAGTTGTAGCAAATGGAACTAGAAGGGATCTAGAGAGGTCATTAACCCATCTCCCTGCCCCAAGGCAGGACTGCAGCCATAATAGACTAATAAGCAATTTTTTGTTTTTGTCAAAGATCCAAATAAGTAGAATTGTAGAGGGGTTTTTTTTATTTATTTTTGGGAAGTTTGGGCTCAGTTGTTAAAGCTCCAGGTAACTGTTTCTGGAGTCACAAGGTTAACCTCAGTGGAATTACTTTAATATATATCAAATTAAGATGGAACTACCACCTCTTCTTAATGAGATGCAATGATTTTGCATCACTCATGTTACTATGTATTTGTTTACTACAATATTACACTTATAACAGCTACCAAAATATAGTAATGGTTTTGGAGTAATATGAAGAATTACTGCTTTGGGTTTAGATTTTTGCCAATATATGTATATCTGCTTATCATATTGTAGCTAAACATTTCTATACTTTTTATTGCTTAATGCATTTTACAAAATATATTATTTTAGTAGCTCTCAATTATTTTAATGAAATTTTGCTGTATCTTGAGTGTCTTTCACCTCAGTTATTTCTGAGTATTTTAGCCGGAGTAAAAACAATCTGTACAGACACACATTTCCTCAAATTTGAAAAGTAATTTTATTAACTGATTTTTGTTTGTACTGTATAGGTGCAATGCTGATTTCACTAGTTGCCTCCACAATGCAGTGTCGACAGATTCCTTAGAAGAATGTGTATAGTGTATATGTATAGTTTTATAGTAATCAGTTCTTTAACATTATCTCTAGTAGCTAGCTCTTTGTTTAACTTGTCATTAGTTGCTTAGGTTCAGTTTTATGAATTTTACTTTATATTCAACCCCTTTTATAGTCAGTTAAAGCCTGCGTACTATTTCTATGCATTTTGTAACTGAGGTACAATCAACAGCAGGAGAGGTTGTTGGAAAACTGCTGATCAATCCTCTTAATACTGAAGAGAAAAATAAGTCCATTCTTTGTAATGTATCTGTAAAGCAATTTCCTTAATACAGTAAGCTACACTGACAAAAGCACTTGCTACTATTTTTGTCTACCAGGCATTTTGTTGAATTAAAGAAAAAATAAATAAATTACACCCCAACTAAATGTACCAGCCTGCTGGAAGTTCCTACAATAGCCGTGACTTGGATCTTTACATCCCAGTCTTACAAGGCAGACCAGTGTCAGAAAGCCATCGATGCTGTATTTGGTCCTCAGTGCTGGGATTGGACTAAACAATTGCTCCGTGTCCTTTCTGGCCTGTCATTTGACATACTCTTATCTTCTACTTCTGCTTTTTTTTTCCCCATTGAGAACAAATAAACTAATTAGAAGTTTTCTTCAGGCAGAGGGAGGAGCGGAGGCAAAGTATGTAATAAGTTTTGTCTGAGCTGTTTTCCTTTCATAATGCATGCCCTAAAGCTGTGTGCTTAGCTGGGTTCAGTGTAATTGTTCCTGTCACCGCAAAGCCTTGGGGACCTGCCCGAAACAGAGCAGGCGGGAAGCGCCAGCGCTCACGCCAGGCCCTTTCCCTAGCTGTGCTTCCTACAGTAGGTAACAGCCTTCTTCCATAGCCAGTCATTTCTTCATCGAGTGAATGAAGCGTGGAGTCTGATTCTGAAGATCCTCAATTTAAACTTTCCTGACAACCTGCGTGGGTGAAAATAGTGTGTGATCAGGTAATTAAACACACTAGAGTAATGTAGATACACAATTAACTTTGCACAAAGGAAGTTTACTCCAGCATTCCCTAGTTTTTACACTGACAAACTTTACTTTTCTTTGATATAGGCTTTAAGAAATTATCCCAAGGAGGGCGATTATAGGATCCTGTTTTCACTTCCATATTTACTTTTGCCTCAAAATATTGTTGCCCTGGCAGCTTGCTTTAGGCTACAGGAATTTATGTGTTTATCCACATGCTGGAATATTTTAGTGAAAACCTTCAATTATTTAAAAGAACGAATGCAAATATGTGATTTTCTGTCTAGCGTTTGTGCTAGGGATGTGTTTTTGCTGTCCTGTGAAAATCCATCCCTGTTTGGCCCAGGCACGCTCAGTACTGTGTATTCAGCTTGACCCCTTCCCAGGGATGTACCTGCTTTTTGGAGCAGGAGGTGAGCTGGTATCTGTGCCTGCATGCTGGGCAGAAAGGGCAGAAGGGGAGGACGGAAAGGGGTGGGAAAGGGAGGAGGACAAAATAGGGGATGAGGAGAGCAAGGGGCTGAGGCAGGGGTGTCCTGGCACTGAATTTGGATCTAGGCATGGGAGCAGGGACTGGAATATGGGTATAAATGGGCAAAAGAAACCCAGGGCTGACAGGAACAGGAGTGAAGAGCTCGGAAGCAGAAAGCTGAGAGCGGCTGGGACAGAGGCTGGGAAGCACAGATAACTGGAGAAGGGGCGTTTTTGCCGTGGAGACCAGTTGCAGGATGGGAGGTCTGAGCAACAAGGACTGGAATTAGCAACGTGAGCAAAATCAGCCCAATTCTTATCAAGCTGGTAAGAGAAAGAGAGATTGAAAGGGATAGAGGTCACAGCCTCAGAAACAGCAGAGAAGTCTGTCCACCAGAAAACATTTTGTCCTAAACTGGGACTTTACATGTGACTGTTTCTCTGTGGTCAGCAAATATCTGTGAAAATGTCTGATCGTTCTGTAATGCTGGTGTTCAAAAAGGATCACGGCCTATTCATGCTATCACTTACTGCCTTAGTTCAAGTGATCGCAATGTCCCTGTTGGTGCCAAAAATAAAGGCCTGGTATTTAACCTGTGGATGGCTGTATAATGCCACGTGATGAGTTTCCAGTTTGTTTGTGGTTTAAAGTTTCCAGTTTGTTTGTGGTTTAAAGTTTAACCTTTTTTAATGGTGTTAAAATATTTAGTAGAATGAATATTTGCAGCCCTGTTTTATGTTGTTAAGCTGTACACAGAAAATGTAAGGAATGACATTTTGAAATACCTATTCAGGCTGTATTCAATGATAGGGGTTGTGTGTGCTATGATTCCGATCTTAATCGCAGGATAATATTCAATTGTTTTCAGAGGACCCTAATGTTGTTTCTTGTTCAGAATATGCCTGATCTGAGGCTGAATATGGCATATGCATTGAAATATGCTTCCTGGAGAGCCAGCAATTTCTTGTAATGTTTGAAAACTGGGATTGTAGAGAGGGCAGGAGGGATGGTCTCATAATTAAGACAATTGAAAGACGTCATGAAAAGTGTGCATCTCTGCCTATACCACTGAGCTTCTGCATGATCATGTCACTTCAACCTAGCATTTTTGTTTCTGAACCCTTGTTCTGTGTCTTTCACTTTCCAACTGCCTGACTTGGGGTTCCTGAAGAAATGCTAAGCGCTCACAGCTGCAAATGAAGTTAGCATTTGATCATGTGAAATTCTGTACAATGCTAAACATTCTGGAAAAGCAAGACTTAAATGCCTCAGATTGTGTTTCTGAGATTAGTAGATACCTTTTGGCATGTCTTTTATGCGCCTCAATTCTCTAGCCATAAAATGGAGGTAACTTTGCTGCCTTATCTCACAAGAATATTAGGAAAATAACACAGTTGGTATTTGTGTAGCATTCAAGTGCTATATACTGACATGTGCTATTGAAAAGCCATTCTGTCTTCAGAACAAGGTTTGAATAGTGTACAATAAATATGTCAGAAAAGTTCAGAGTAAACAGTGACAAGAAAACAAAATACTGAATAGCCAGTCACTAAATGAGCAGTGTGCATCCTCTTCGCTGAATAAGATGGGGGAAGAAGAGTATATGCCTGTATAACGAAACACTGTGTCATTACAAATACATCTGTAAAAGCCTAAATCAGTCCCACCGTCCAATCTGAGGATCCCTAATTTTTACTTTTCCTTTCTGAGTCTTTGCAAATTTATAAATATTCTTCTATCTGTTTTCTGGTTATAAAAATATATTAGCGAATGAACACAGCATTGATTAAGAGGCTGTGTAAATATCGAAGATTTTTTTTCTTTTGACCGCATTTTAAGTCCAGGCCAGTGTGGCGGGGCTTACAGTTGTTCCCTATCTGTGATATTAGTTAGTCCCTGTGTAAGATGAGTTTGCTGAGACTTGGTTCTGTTTGCTCTTCATCACCTTGCTCTGAATCCAATTGGTAGACTTGGCAAAAGGGTCAGTAATTGCGGGAGGAAGACAGCAGTACTACATTTCCCCTAAAGGAAGCCGCCTCTCCCGCTCACCGGTGAGGGCAGAGAGATGCTAACAGTGAGCGGGAGAAGGTTGGATTATTTCGCTCCTATATACCAGATAGCCTGTACCCTGTACTGTAAACCTTTTTGGAAAGAAAAAGTGACTGAAACATCCGCCGAGTCCTGCACTTCCCAGCTTTTCGTCATCCTTCATTTTCCAATGGTTACAACCCCTTTCTACAATCCAAGCTGTGCATTGGCTCCTTCTCAGCAGACAAACCAGATAGGCACGTGTCCTAGTTTATATTGTGTTGATGTAGAATGAGGCATCATGGACCACAGTTCACATCCAGAGCCATGCTTAACCTTCTTAGGAATAAGTGAAGGATACCGTGCCGCAGCACTGATTTCAGTATAGTGAAATGTAAGAGCTGCATAGTTACTAAATGGTATATACAGGGGGTGGGGTTTGATCATAAATTGGGCTTTAAAGGCGATGTGCTACCAAAAAAAAACCCCACATTTGTCCTATTTCAACACTGAGGTATGTTGTCTCACCCTGGGCGCAGGCTTTCCCACTCCACGTGTGGTACTTTATGTATGTCCTTCCCTGGGAGAATACAGCCACCCAGCACACGTTCTTCTCCCTGCGCTGCTCACATCCAGGAGTGGCCAGTGGTAGGGAAGCACTTTGGAGCACCTCTCAAGTTACGCCTGATTGCACAATCTCAAAGACAGAGTGAATTGAACAGTTGGCCCACTGTAAATATAGATATTTCTTAGGCTTTTTTATTGAATTCTTACCGGAATGAAGACAGGATCCTCTGAAAAGTTGCAAGGGTATTGAGTAAAGGGCAGCTGTGTTCACGTGTTGTGATAAAAGCAAAAACATAGCAAAAGCAGAGACTAGGGATATTCCATGTAGCCTCCTAAGATGGTTTTGCAGCTATTACTGTTCTCCTGTTCCCTTCAGAAGCATGTGCATTTTAAAAGAAGAGCCACACAATTTAGCTTTTGCCTACTGAATCTTTCAAGAAATATGCTCCTTCCATGATACCAGTTTCATAAATTATTGCACTGTCTGTAAGGTGCTCAACTGTCTCATCTGATCAGCTTTCAGTACCTCCCTGTGTCCAAAAGCAAGCCAGTAATTAACCAAGTAAAGCCTCCGTTTTACATTAATTTTCACCTTACTTCACAAAAACTAAATGGTAATGTCGTGTCTTTTATATCTCTCCCGTGTAAAAGAAGGCTCAGAGGGAGAGTTGAAATATTTTTGTTACAGTTGAAAAATAAGGTGTATTACGCAAGGACTGTGTGCTTGTGGACAAACGTGTAACCTGTGTCTCAGTTTCCTCATCTGTAAAATGGATGTAATGTTCCTACAACTCACAAGGGACAGCAAGGTTTGATTAGCGTATATGATTGCCTTATGCAAACGCAACTACTATCACTGCTTGTTTTTATTTTAAAAATGACAGTAGCATAGCAGGAAGAAACTCTAGCAGAGTAATGCTGCAACTAGGGTGAGCCCTCTCCATCTTTTGACCATCACATAATTTATTTTCAGACTGCCACAAAGTATGCTTGTTTGAAATAAAACTATACTTACGTTGTAATGCCATAGAAATCAAAGGATTTGATCTAGGGGTTGACATAGAGGCAAAACACTTGTTTTTAAAAGAAAAATGCCCATAGATGTAATCAAGTACCTTGAGCAAATTTGGATTTTGTTCAGAAAATTTTCATGAGGAAAAAATCTGTTCAAATTTGCAGAATCCATTATATTGAAAACATACAAAACTGTTTCCAGGTCAGCCTAAAAGAGTGTCTAGGAAGTGGTTTATTTGTGTGAGTAAACATTGCTCGATCGGGAAAAAGACTACATTTTGAAATATGCTATGGAAAATAAATTCTACTGCAATTATTTTTTTTTTCCTCTCTGTTTTTTCCTCTCTTGCTTTCTTCTCTCTCTCTCTCCCCATCTCTCTCCCTCTGCCTCCTGAAAATCTCCTGCCACAGCGACTGCATTTGCCTCCGGACTTGTCAGACACAGTGAGCCGCACAAGCAAACAGGATCTGGCAGAATCCGCCAAACTGCTGAGCTCAGGATGTGGTGCTATGGCCATCGGCAAGAAGCACCTGGACTTCTAGTGATTTCTACTTAGCAGTTTCACTCAGATTTATATGACACTCTAATTATGAGTGTTAATGACTTATATAAATATTTTTCTTAATGATTTGACCCAGCAGTCTTTAAAAATACATGTTATCATATGATGCCTTCCTTTTTTTTTTTTTTGTTCTGATTTCATTGTGCTAATGTTGGGCTTGTTTGCATTTTGCTTTTTGTTAAAGGTTCTCTTATGTTGTGTCCTGCCATTGTTCTGCTCGATTGGAAATATACAGTGTTTTGTTCCTTTCCTTAAAATACGAAGATTACTCTTACCCTTTCATTTCTAGATGGTTTTTTTACAATAAAAATAAAGTAATACTTTTTCCAATGGAATTTTAATACTCTTACATTTAATATTTTGTATGAATATTAAGTTGGACGGTTTATTGAAATAAAGGAATGAAACTAAGCCATGTGTTATTCTGAAAGCAAACTACCCAGTCATGGTTTTAAAAACTTTTTTTTTTTTTAATTTGAAATACCGTTCTTAAATTTCAGGAAATATTTACATTAGTTTATTAAATATGTACTAATAAATTTAAAATATATAAGATAGTTTTTATTCTAATATGCCAGTAATTAAGAATAGTTGGGTTTTTAATCAGAATATATTGTAGATAATTACTTTGCCTTATGGCTTGCTACATGCATTAAAATGCACTTGAATGGAATTTACTAACCATAGAGAAAAGAATTGATTTCCTTATGTAGTTCAAAACAGTAATCCTAACCCATTGAAGTCAGCACTATGAAATTATGTCAACAGACATAATTCAAGATTGAAATTCAAACGGACAAGTACATTAATGCTAGAAAACCAGAAGAGCGCATTTGAGCTCGGGGAAGGATATCACAGCATGCTGGTCTAAAGCAGAGCAGCATATACAAGGAATTCAGGCTTCTGTACCCTCAGATATAGAATTTGTGAACTTCTAACTGGTTTGTGTGTATCTCTGTGTAAATCTCATCAAACAAAAGCACGGTGAAGCAAAGCTGACCTGTAAATTAAAGTGGTTTGCATTCTTTCTTCTGTAGCTGACTTCCATTTTGAAAGGTAATATCTTCTTCTCCGCAGAACTTCCAAGCCACCCAGCTGTAAGATTGCATTACAGTTGCAAAATTTAGTCTTTATAATAGTATATTACATGGCTGGAGTGAAATTGACTCTTCAAAGAACATGTTAATAGGATGCAATAATGGTAACTTATTTTGATGGGTTTGGAACCAGGCGTTGTTTAAGTGGTGCTTTTTTTTTTCTGCAATCCAGGTTCTACTTTATTTTTTTTCTTGACAACGCTGTGTAAAACAAAGACATAGCTTTTAAAACTGTCTAACTAATATGATGAATGTCAATCACTTAAAAAACTCCACTGTAGCATAAACACATACTGTATACAGCTTTTATTCTGAATTAGAATAATTGAATCAATGACAGTGATTTGCCAGGATGTCAAATCTATCCATCATATCCTGTCACTACCAGTTTATTTTTTTGTGATCAAAATCAAAAAGACTACTATTTTGTGATCAGCTATTTCATTAGTGGTAACAATCAGATTTTCTCTTCTATATTTTTTAGATATGCCTGTTATATTTCTTTATTCTAAAAGACACAAATCCTTTTTAAATCTTTTCAAAATAAAGTTTCAGAACTGAACTGTCAGTATAATAAAGCAAAAAGACATCTACTTTCCTATGCCAATATATTTAAAATATTATCATTGATGTCTCAAACATTTTTTCTCTTTTTTTATTATGTGTAACATTGAATGGAAGTTCTCATTAGATATTTAATTTTGCCTTTTGAAAGGATGAAGTAATTTAAATACTTAGGATAAAGTGATTTTTTAACAAAGGTGAGGTTTTACGTAGTACATCTTTTTAATGTAAATAACACAAAACACTATTTCTTTGTGAAATATAAAGTCACAAGACATATAAATTGCTGCCAGCATGCTTAAATAGGTCATTGACTTAGCATACAGGGGAGAAAAGATCATGAAAGTCACAATCCATTTCTAGTTAATGTATTAACTGAAAATTGTTAGTGAATAGCACACGTATTCCATATATATATGGAAGTATATGTGTCCCCTATGCATTTACAAGACTTCCATTTCCAAAACTTCAGTAAGCTACTATAAAAGCTGACAAGTATTTTTAATAATAAAGGGAACTCCTTCTGCAAATCTGGATTAATTTATCTTCTGAGTCACTAAACACGCTTTGTAAAATAAGTGTTAGAGTATACAGATGTACAGTGTTGTTCACCTAAGGCAAAAACATGGAGCAAAATTTCTTTTCTTCCAAAATATCGTATCGGTTACAACAACATATGACAGTGACTTGGCTTATCCAGTAAACTGATAAGTGAAATAGTGCCGTGTACGTGCTACCTGATAGTACGTAGATCCGTAGTAGATACAGCGTAGATTTCATTCATTGCACCAAAAGCAATTTTGACTTGGGGAGCGGAAGTGTTTACATGGTGATTTTCTGTGACTTTTCCCCATAGCCACTCTGTGACTGTCAAGCACCTGTGTACAAAACATCTTTTGTTTTTTTCTTCTCTTGATTTGAAGACAAATATTTAACAAAGGGGTGCAGCCTCTTGACAGACTGTTGCAAGGTGCCACCAGCTTCCTTTTGCGTCTTCAGAGTCCCCTCGTTGGCTTGGATGGAAAATCTGTGTGATCCTTGCTTGTGTTCAGAGAGTCCTTTTCCACAAAGATTGTGGTGCCAGGTTTTTTTGTTTGTTGCCATTTTTAAGCAGAACTTCCTACTTTTTAGCAGGCTACAAACTGAAACCACCAAACTCGGCAGGAAAACAATAGATTCATCCCAGTGAAGGCATTCCCAATTCAGTACAAGAACCTGATCTTTACAGAATTGTGACACGCAGTCAAGAAAGCAGTAAAGAAATTTAAAATATTGTGTCTTTAGTATGTCAAATAAGAATTCTTTATATAATTTCTGTTGTGTTGAGGTTTTCAAAATGTAAGTATTTGGAACATGAGACGAATATTATGATAGATAAAGTCTTTTTCTATGTAAAGAAATTTCAAAAGCAATTTCCAGGATGCAGCTGAATTCAGTTTTCTGTAACAGTAGCTATAAGCATCTGAAAATGCTACTTCAGATTTGATACATATTGTAGCACGCCACTGATTTCATCTTTAAATGTAATATAAAATAGTGATGTTGTTCCAAACATGGCTTTTGGAAAAGTGCAACCATCTAAATACAAAAATCTTTTACTATGTCGATATCGGAAAGTGAGCGATTAATCAAGTTTTCTCTAAAACCAGAAGGTTCTAACCATAACTTTAAAAATGTGTGTATATTACAAGTATTACAAGTATTACACACACACACACACACACATTAAACCAGTATTTCTCCAGAAGTTTAAGTAAGTTGTCTTCTTCTTTTTCCTGTGCTGGAGAAATGATTGTCCGTAACTACAGAGGATACAGGAGAGAAGATGCTTTTATGCCTTTAAGAGGTAGTGGAAGCAATTTTGCCATGACATCTCTTGGGATTTTCATTTTCTCATGTGAGCTACCTGAGTGCAAGGCCTACATTTCTTTTTTTAATCACACTGAGCACATGATGGTGCTTATTCAATAATAAATGTACCTGTGAAGAAAAAGGATGAAAGTGAATCCCCTGCATCTTAAGAAAAAAAGGCAACTCAAATGGAGGAAAAAAAAGAGAAAAATAGAAAAAAAAAAAAGAACAGAAAACAAAAATTCCACCACAATTTTTTCCAGTCTCTACTCTAATATAAGCAAATGTTAGGCTCATTTTTTTTTCCAAAAATGGTTCATTAGTATAGTGGATGCCTACATCTGTATTTCAGCATCTGAATGGTAGACAGATTTTCAGGAGCGTTGAGCATCAAGCATCCCGAAGCGTCTGCTGAAAACTTCACTGCTTATTTAAACTCTGCCTTTAAACAATTTTGAAAGTTATTAGGCACATCAAACTAATTTGCAGACCTTCTGTTCATATCAAAACAAAGACATCTTTTGTGCTTTCTATATTTTTTTTGCACATGGGTTTTCTGGTGCTGTAGAGCTTAATCTGAAAAATCTTCCAGAGATGTCAGTGATGATTTAGTCCAGGAGCAAGCTGGTAGGATTAGGTCCAGTGGATCTTTTTTAAAATGTTGGCAGATCTAGAGAATTTGTAGCTGCACATTCCTCTATTAAAAAAAAAAAAAAAACCAACGTATTTTAATGTTTTCCAGCATTGAAGGTAAATGTTAAATCCAAAATGCAGCAAGAATCAAAAAAAAAGAAGTCTTCACTCTGTGCTGGCAGATTTTGAGTCTGAACGTTCAGCCTCAGAATGCTCTCAGCACTTGCAGAATGAGAAGCTTTCTCTTAAAAAGTCAAAACAGGTGAATTTTGGTGCCCATTCAGCTGCAGTTTTGGAGTCAGGTTGGAGCAAACCACATTAAAGAAAGCTCTTGCTGCAATTTCATGGCATTAGACTTACAGGTGAACAGAAATGAGATCTGGTTTGAGGTTAGAGATGAAATCAAGTGGTTTTCAGTGACAGTATTTTTGGGAAAGCATATTGTGCAGAGGAAAAGCTGTAAACTTGTTTAAAATATGTTGCTTGAGTGAGACTTTTATGCAGCTCTTAGTACATATTTATTTATATTATCAAAGTATCTCAGAGCTAGTACTTCTAGACCAGGACCGCTTTGTGCAGGGCATCATTCTTGGCCTGGGACTCGCACTGCTGCGAGATGGATTTGCCTTCCTGACCTTTTTTAAATCAATAGGACAGGGATCATTCTAGCAGGACTTGTTCCCAGTTCCAGCCTCATCATCTTCAGCTAGCAGCCGTAGCTGGAAACTGCAGCTCCCGCACTTGTGTCCTAACTGGGGAAGTTTTAGTGGGTCCATTTCCTCTCCAGGCACATTCAACATCTGTATGGATCCACAGATGAACTGGTCAGACCACAGATGTACATCGGCTGTTCTTTGTGTATAACAAAGCTCCTGCCACTAACATGGCCTTGCACTTGGAAAAGCTAAACTAATGAATAAAGCTGAACTCGGTCAAGACCAGATAGAGAGAGACAGGCGAAAGAAAGCATTTGGAAGGACTCTCCAGCATGGTGAAATTTCTATTTATGGTGCTTCCCAGCCTACATCCAGGATAGCTCAGCAAATTTGGAAAATTACTTGAGTGAGAAGGAGTTTGACAGTACACTCTTGCAAAGTGTGGAGTAGCAAGTCCATCTGTGTGAGAGACAGAGCCTTCCCAGCGGCCACCTGAAAACTGAGAGGTTCTTCCCAACTAGCAACGGGTCATAGGTAGGGAGCTTCAAACATACACCATCAATACAATGGCTTCAGACAAGCAAATAAAACTTTACCACAATAAAACACTGGGGAAGAGGATGGAAGAACAAGCAGTACTGTAGGTAGGCACAATTACTTCATGCATGACAGAGAACATAGCAGATAGAGACAGTTAAAAGAGTATGGGCGCAGAACAAGGAGTCCATTCTGCAGTCCTTGCCCATAGAAGGCTCTATGAAGTTTTAAGTATGTTCTTGCCCAAATGGGTGTACATCAACCACAATTCATGCAGATCAACTGAATCGTAACCCAGAAAATAATCAGACCCAGCAGAAGTTTAGTTTAAGTAAGAATTGCAGGGTTTGAATGCATGTTTTGCAAAGGAACAATGATGACTTAAATTCAGAGAAATTAAAGTGGACAACTTGCTTCTTTAAAAGCAAAAAAAAAAAAAAATAACATTTAAATGACTGGATTTTTATCTAATCCAATCTGACAGAGGGAGTTTAAAAAAAAAAAAAATAAACCCTCCCCTGCAGTATTTGAAACACAAAGCTGCAGACTACAGATTCTGAATACGAAGGCAGCTTTGCAGAGAGAAATATAAAGGGTAAAACGTAAGCAGTTACAGGGAGAAATATAAATTTTTCTTCACTTATGATAAGTTAACATATTTATTGTAACAACCTGAAGGTGTTTATCTGCGGTATGCAGTTCCGTATAAATCAGAGCTTGAGTCCTTCTGGTGCCCTACACGTAATTTCTGTGGAATAACTGTACATAAACTTCTCAAAATCCATCGTCAGAGGCCTGACCTGAAGGAGGTTATCTGTGAAACTACAAACTGCTCCGGTGCAGCTGGAAAAGCTCGTATGTCCCAGGAGAGGAAGAACTGCAATTCGCAGCCCTCACTGATCTTAGCTGCTGGAGTGTACGTGAGGTCTGTCAGGCGCCTGGAGGCAATTGCAACCTCTGCTGGAGGATTTCATGGAAATTACAGCTCCTGTCAGGCACCTGAAGGTAACAAGGATCCTCCTGGGTCACTCACAAAACCTCTGCTCACCGTCTGACCCAGCTGCAGTTCAACTTCGGAGGTCAGGCTCCAGTGTCCAAGAAACCATAGACCTCTACCAGCCCAGTAAAAACAGTGTCATGGTCCTTTGCAGGGGCAAAGCAACTCCAGCACACAGCCCATTGGCATCAGACGTGAGTTTTCATCTTCACCCCCTTCAAAATGACAGTCATCTCGCCAGGGATATTACCCGGTGGGATATTACCTAGGGGAGGAAGGAAACAGTACAAAAGGCCCTGAAATGCTCAGTGTTAAAATGTAGTCGTCAGAAGTTCACAATGAAACTTAAGGGAAAGCAGGTTTCATGGGGACTTTTCTTTAAAGGGCCACCTTCAAAAGAAACAACAGAGATTCTGGCAGCTGGAGGTTTTGTGAAAATCTGTCATGCATGTCAGCTGTACGTGTTAAAAGACTGATCAAATGGTTTCATTCCTTTGAGGTTTCATTTCCGCAGTCCCTATGAAGACACCTTCATCTTCCATGCAATCACTATTGAAAACTACCACAGGATAGGAAACTATCCCAAGTATCTTGCTACCTTAGGGTAGGAAACTGTACTAAGTAAGCTACCCTAAGTAACTGTCTGCTGATATACTGGGTTTTTCTTTCATTACATCTAAGATAATATTAGGGGAGGAATTAATTTACAATATGTTCTGAAGCAAGGAACTTGCCAACCTGGCTCCTATCCAAAGCGTACTATCTTTACTACCACGCGTCTCACGCGGATTGCTCCATCCTCTGCTATTTTCTCTAAGAATTGCTGAACAGATAACATACGTGAGAGACTTGCCTAACATCATTCTCCAGCAGTAATCCAAAGGAGCTATATTCCATGCTTTCTCTTCCACCCGAAGAGGAGGAACATCTCTTCTGCCCCTCCCACGCCATACAGGGCAGGGGCTCCGGGGGTCCCTGCACACCTCACAGAGACACGCTCCCAGAGCTGCCTGCTCTCCACAGCAACGCACGTAAATACTTGCCGTCTGAACAAGACCAAACAGCCATCACAGACTCTACTCTCACATCTGTAATTTATATGCCTATTTATTTCTAATGGTGAGGGGGGGTGGGGTGGTATTTGGGTGTTTATAGGTACCAATCACACTTTCAATTAGAAACAGGGCTACGGGAGCTCATTAAGCAAGCAGGTGTCTTGGCAAAGAAGGGTTATTTAAAAAGAAGATGCTACACCATTCCCAGAGCAGAGGAGCCTTATCAGCTGCACATGGAGCAATGCTCAGCTGGTGAAGCTGAGCACAAGAGGAAATGGAAACAAACTAAAAAAAAAAAAAAAAAAGTCTGATAGCTTTTCAGTTTTCCTAGTGCTGTTTATACCGTGGCAATGCAGAACAAATTTAAACTTTAACATAACACTGAACCTGCACGTATTACTCAGAGAAAATCAAATAATATGTTTTAGTCAGTAATACCAGAAAAATCAATTGGAAAAAAAAAAAAAAAAACCCACAACAAAAAAAAAAGCCAGACACCTTTGGCCATAGAAAGTGAATGAAATAGGACTACCAAAGCTGCAAACCCTGGGGGAGGCGACGTGTGTTACAGGCCCAGGTTATTCTTTGCAACTGTAATCTCGCCCTAAAAGATAAATCCCATGTTAGACTGTAAACCAGCCTATGGGAGCATTTTCCTCATTTTATAAATAAAGATGTAGCTAAGACGACGTGGTGAAATCCCCTTTCTGTGTTACAGCCTGGGTGAGAAAGCAGCTCTTCCTGCCTCCTGGAGCAGGGCACAGGCTGGCTTGCGCTTACCTTTTAAAAATAGTTAAAACCGGTTTCTGCACGGCGCGAGGCAATTCCAACACGTGTGTCACCGCATGCATGTCTGCTTCGCCATCAGCATGTATGGCTCGTCATCTGTCTGCTCTGAACAATAACTGTTAGGTTAGCAGCCTTTTCACTTGTGAATGTAAATATTGTATCTAGAACACAATATTTGAAATACAAAATACAGTGTTATTAAGACAGCGCTCACACATCAATTCTTGTGTGACTATAATTTGTGAAATGCCTTAGGAGGGGCTTATAAATAAAGTATAAGGTGTTATTATGAAATACATTTTAACCACATGCACAGAAATGTCTCGTTCCTGTTGAAATCCATAGCAAAACTCCCACTAATTTCAGTGGTAAAAAGAGGAGACCCTTGGAAATTGCAGTGTTAGACTGAGCAATACATTACAGCAGATTTCGGTCTTTGTAAGTAATACAGCTCTGGAAGAAGAAAGGGGATGAAAATGGATATTAGAGGCTGTTCAGAGCGTGCTGGAGACTGTCATTTCCCGCTGCTGCGACCGGTAGCGGTGTCTGGCGAGGCAGCACGTCCCCACGCAGCCGCACACAACCCCCTGGCCCCTTTGCAGTGATGCTCCGAGGCCCGTTGGGCTCCGGGGCCTCGCCTGGCCCCCAGCGAGCAACTGGGAGCCAGCACCGGTGCTCGGGCCTGGGAGCCCCCGCACGCTCGGCCCCGACCCACCCTGGGGAAAAGGCTCCTGACGGGGCTGTGGACGCGACCTGCAGCGCAAGGCGGCCTGAAACCCACAGAGCCCCCAGCACGCACGACAGCAGCTCTTCAAGGCAAGCAATGCTCTGGGGACCAAATGCCCTAACTTCTTCCCGATGTGCAGCCAGCCGGGGACTTTTCCCCGCCGACCTCCTTCCACAGGGCACAATAACGAGCCAGTGAGCCAGAAATGTCTCCTCTCCGCCGCGGCTAGCTAGCCTGTCACCGAAATAAGCTCAAGGTTCATCCGCGCACGCAACTGCTTTATAGCATCGCTGCAACCACAGAGGCGTGGGGCCGTGGAAGGCTGCAGCCCCGCAGCACAGCCTGCCCTGAAGAAGCCTTCAGAAGGAGCATAGAGGGCTGGCAATGGCTCAATGGAGGCCACCAGCAGCTGGACTGCAGGCGGTGGGGCTGCAAGGCCAGGAAAACATGGGAAGGGCAGGGAAAGAGCTACGGGGAGCTGCCTCTGCCCGCATATCGACGACACCTGCAGAAACGGCAACCACGGCACAAAAGCTCTTGGGGGAGGAAGGGATGGGAAGCTCATTTCCATCCGTAGTTGAGCAGAAGTTGGCATTTAGATAACAAACTACATTAGTAGGTATAAACACGCTAGGCAGCTGGGTTTGTACCTGTAATTAATTGTTCGCAGAATCGATTTAGCTATGCGAGAAGGGACCTGCTTATTGTGGTGTTTCACGCAATCTATCTGTATCTTATAAATATATAAAGTGCATGTGCATGTCCGATAAAAATATGTATAAATTAAATTTTAAAAAAAATCCAGGTTTCATTAATATTTGCCAATGGATGGCTCCTAGGTAGTTAAAACTACTTAATTCTGGTATAACAAGTATACTTACAACTGACCAGTATCGAATAAAAAGAAAGGTTTTAATCTAATAATTTTGCCCATTTTTGCTTGCTTCAGGCTCTTGATTAGCTATCATATCATACTTTGAACGAAGCTGCTCTTTGTCCCTAAAGGATCTGGAGTTTACGTGCGTTTAATCTCATCTGCAGCGTCGCGACTACCTCAGCAGCGCAGCTCTGCTACTCCAAGTTTACAATGAAGCGTTATCTGCAATGACAAATACGCCAAAAGAAAAACATAACCAGCCTAGATAGGATCTTTGCTTTACAAAAGCTGCTTGTGATGCCTGTGCTTTGACTCAAAACTCCCCACGCATTGGCTTTTTAATCGTGAGATCCCTTTTTCAGCACAGCATCGCAAGTAACAACTGCACCACAATGAGCCAGCTTCATAGATATGGGAATGTTTAGATTTCCCTGCCAGTGACTAAAGGCCTTTAGCTTTCACTAGCCAGTCCCAGCTCGCATTGTTGTTGCCTGTTGATTTGTCTTCTCTCATTATTCCTTGACATGCAGCTCTCCACCCACGCCCACACTAACAACCCTCACACAAAGCGCATTGAGGTATTAACCAGGTTACAAGTTCAATGGAAAATTACACTAAGATTGTGCTGTGTGGCAATATAAAGGGATGGTATTCACTCTCCCAAAGAGCCTGTTAAAAACACAGCTGGTTTTTTTTTTCTTTTTTAAGCATCCTAACAAAAACAATTTTTAGAAGTCAGGAATGCATATTTCTGTGTCTATGTGTCTATACGTACTTTACGTATAATTACAACAGATAGACACGGGTGTGCATCGCGTCTCCACCACTGACTGGCACGATGCAAACTCCCCACTGGAAATTCTGCTGGATTCTGGAGTTCATTTAGAGCGTCCCCAGAAACCCAAGCTAAATAAACAACCTCCTCCTGCTCTCAGCTGCAATTAGATACGTGAACCTATCTTCTTTTTGTTAGCCCAAATTACAGGCTGGTGGAAGGGCTGAAAGTCTATAAAAACGTTTCTTAAGCATTCCTCCTTATTGAAAACTGAAAATAAATTCAAAATAAAACTTAATGAGATTAACCTAACACAGTAACAAAATTTGCAACACCACACTATAAGGTTAAAAAGAAAATAGTATAATAAAGGAAATACAAAGGCTTTGGCATGGTTTTTACAATCAACAATGGTTAATTTTGATATGTAGTTGTGAACAACTTCAAAACACTTAAGTTTAAAACTCTTGCAAGCACTTTTAATTGATTAGGAATGAATTCTAGATGCACAAAAATGATTGGACTGTGAACAGTAGTACAACTATATCTAAGAACAATTAACTCTTGCCGACCAAAAAGAAACGTATGATGCATGAAAATGTGTATAAAACATCTATAGAATATTCTTGTCAAATATAAATGAAATTAACTTTATTATAGAAATCATTCTGGGAGATTTCTAGGGAAGACAAATACTTACATTTCGACATAAAACAAATTGGATTATATCGAAGACACAATCTACCTTTTATCTATCAAACTCTTTTCTTCATCAAAGTTCTCTCTTAACCCCTGTTTGCACATAGCTTCAGCCGTTAACAACCTTTGGAAATACCAACAGATATTTTTCTTACATAAATCTAGTGCGTATTGTTCCAGGTTTAATTATATGCAATGGAATGATACAAACTTGGAACATCAATCCATAATCTATGAACAGATTGGTAGAAGTATTCGATATATCTTGATAAAACTCTTAAATTCGTGGCAAAGCTTGTTGATCATGGCTTCTTTTTTTTTCCTTTTCTTTTTTTTTTTTTAAACAACTTCATGACCAACACAGATCAAACATCCATCCAGTCTACATTGTTCTTTTTTTTTTCATTATAACATACAAATGCCCATTTACAAATAATACACCAAAATGAATAAAAGTTTGGATACCAAAATGAAGATTTGTTCCAACTGATATAATGCCTTCAGTGTACAAAGGTCCATGTGAAAGTCTTTTCATGTGTTACAGCATAGGGCACAGTTGCAGTACAGAAGTACTCTGAGAGCCATTCTTCCTTTATAAAATACTGCTGAACATCCAACTGTTGTCCATAGAGTCATTTACGGAATTAACACATGTTTTACTGTAATCTTGGCCAGTATTGAGACATATCAGGTTCACTGCCAGGAACTTGAACTGGAACTGACACTCCAGGGGAAATGAGACCTGAAAATTGAGAGGGAAAAGGGATATTTTGGTTTTTCTATACATAGCACAATTTTTGCTTTACAGTTTCACAGATTTGTGCTTGTATTCTGGTAAGTATTAAATCTCGCCATCTCTCAGCTTGCAGAATCAGCTTAGGGGGGAGGGGGAAGGATGTATTTTAAAAATCTGTGCACATCTCACTGATTTGTTGTTATAGATAAACTGTCATGCTTTGAGATAAATGCCAGAGCCTCGGCGCATTTGTATCAATTGGGAATTCAGCCGAAAATACACTGAACATTTCTGTTCTTTTAAAATGTGTCTGGCTTGCTCCTGCATATGCTGACACTTACCCTTCTTTACCCTGTTTTGCCTTGCTATGCACAGGTTAATATTTCTACAGGTTACCTGCCTTTCCGATAACCTGAAATCCTTAGCAAAAAATAGCCTCTGACACAGACACGGTAAAAACATGCCCAGTCCTGCAAACATTTTCACATACAATTAACTTCACGGGTATGAGTAGCTCCGCTGAAATCTAACGTTGAAATAAATGCTGCTTTAGAATTTAATTATATGGCGAAGATTTTGCAGGATGAGGGTCTCACTGAAGAGCTTTCAACTGTACTGCTATTCAAATGCCACCTCTGTTAATCTGACATCTTTCATCTACCTCTTCAGCAGCAGCTTGGAAATCAGACTTTCTGCTCCAGCCCTCTAGGTTATATATATTTTGTCTTCTGCTCAGTTTGGCAGCTACTAAACCAAACAGAGAAACCTCTCCCAGCAAATACAGTTGAAAAAAATGGATGGCTGGAGAAAGGAAGCCACACTGGCAGAAAGGAAGGGGGAGCGCGGGGACACTCACCTGTGGAAGTGGTGCCAGAGGTGCCCATCGGCTGGCTGTTCATGTGTGTCTGCATGTGAGGAGGGGTGTAGGTATCATAGCTCCGTCCATTCACCGATGGACTGGTGGGCAGCATGCAAGAGTAGGAGGAGGTCTGGCTGGGTACCGGGGGCTATGGGAGCAAAGGACAAAAGAGCATTAAGTATCGGCCAAGGAAGACACTGCGTTACGCTCTTCTGGGTTGGATGTGCCAGCCCTCAGGAGCAGCACGCACAAGGGAAAATGAGCTTCACTTTCAAATTCAGGGACCTAGATGTAAATCCCTGTTTAGGAGCTCAACCAAGCAGCCTCCTCCCAGAGGTTTTTGGTCTACAGAAACAACATGGACAGTCACCAGTGCCTTTTCAGACATGCTTGGCAAGCAGATCCCTACATCTAGATGCTAAAGAAGGTGTTACGTACCAAAGCCTGAGCGCTGCCCTTTTTTGTGCTTACATACAAGAAAGATGTCTCATGCCGTTTGCAACCACAGAGAGACAGAGCAGGGCTGGCAGCTTTTCTCACATTTGGTGGTGTGACTAAAAACTACTAGAGGTATAGCTAAAAATTACTACACCGAGGCACACAGGCTGGTTGTGCATCTGAAGCGTGTTGCACATACGCGCAGATAACGTGTGGATTTGGGATGACCGAGGCTCTGAAGGGGGATCAACATAGTTGTGCATTGATCCCCCTTCAGAGCCTCGGTCACCCCAAACCCATGCCAGCAGTCTCCCAGGAAACCAGACATCTCCATTTACCTAAATTCCAACCCCTAAGACTCCATCTGCCAAGGGGGGAGAGCAGCTGGGGGCAGGAGTGAGGGATGGCATGGTGCCAGGGAGCGACCGAGCAGGGGCATCTCCAGCTCCAGGGTGCATGGGAATGGGGACTGTTGCAGCCCCGGCACGAGGAGACAGTGGGGGAGAAGGAAGCAGGATGAGTAATTCCTGCTTCAAGCACATGCGACTCAACATGTCTGCACGGATTTCCTCCGTCTGCATGTCCCCGACACATGCTGTCTCCGAAAATACAGCTTCTCTTACTAAGCAGACAAACACGGGAGGGATCTGCACACGCTGTGCTCCAGCAGAACCAGCAACGCGCCCCACATCCGCAGGGAGATGCTGATGGTTCAGCTGCCAAATCTCCCACTCCGACGTCACACGGCCACGTAGGCAGGACTTGCCAGAGTGGCTCACACGTGCCAGGTCCCTACCCGGATGCCCGGCAGTGAACCAGGGGCCTCCTGCTTTCCCAAGGGTTCCCTCCCCAGTTCAACCCTTTGATCTTTTGTCATCTGCTCTCAGCCCGCTGCCGGGAACGGCGTCGCTGGCCTCCAACGTCACGAAATAGCAACCTCATCAACGTCATTTCTTTCCACGGACTTGCGAGACTCTAACTTTATTTGGTTAATTTTGGTTCAGCAATTAGTAACATAGTAATTGCTGCAGTGAAGGAGTCAGGCTCTCTAATCTGCTCGCCCGTCTCCAGCAGTGGTCAATGCTGTGTGCCTCAGACAAAGCTGTAAAACTCCCGTAATTGGCCAGCACCTTCCTAGGCCAACCCCACCATTAAAAAAGGAGGAATTTTGCATCTGAAAGGTCTATAGAAACAGACCCCAAAGGAATAGATTTCTTCCTAACCCAGCTGGTGATCAGCTAATGCTTTCAGGCATGAGGATTGACAGCTCTTGCAATTCTGGCTTAGCTGGCATAACCACTGATGCTAATCACATCCTCCTCTCGCTCAGGTGTCCCTAATGCGCCGCCACCACATCACCTACGCCAAGAAGGTCAGATCCCTCCAGCAGCTTATTCGGGCGGCAATTCCCACAATACTGCACAGGCGAGTTCCATAGGTGAACCGCCCTTTTTTTCCAAAAAAGGTTTTTTCATCCCAGATTTGTTGCCTTGTAATTTCGAGTACCTTTCTCTTTCAAAATTCGAGAAAAGGGCTTGTCAGAGCACTGGGACTTATAGTTCCCTTTCCCTTGTGATTCTCCCAAAATCCCATCTTTTCAGAGGCCAGAGAAGCCTTTGGTGCCAGTTTCCCTGCAGCATGGTTTGGGTCCGTAACCCACCCGTCCTGCAGAGGAAGGGCCCCCACCGCACACCCCAGGGGCCACGTCCTGAGGGAGCGTTGTGCCGTGGTGCCGGCGCTGGACTTACTTGCATAGGCAGGTTGTTGGCCATGGTGAAGCTGGGCATGGGCGGCAGCGCGCTGTACGTGTTTGTGAGCGCCGTGTCCGTTCTGCCCAACATGGAACCTGATGTGAAAGAGGAAACTATAATAGAATAGACAGATAGATGGACACATTAGTTTGACCACAGTTACAATTGGCGAGACAGTCTCAGGGTCTCATTTGCCCAAGAGGACGGACGGACGCGAGGGGGTTGGCGGCATTACCGGGGGTGGTCGGTTGTGGGATCGGCTGGTAAACGCTTGTGCTGAAACTACTACTGATGGGAATGTGGCTGGGAGTGTTGCTGGCTTGTCTCCGCTGGTTCCTCAGCTTCTCTTCCCTTCTCCACTTGGCCCTTCTGTTAGAAAACCACACCTGGAAGCACAGCGTTTGAGAGATGTGAGGGATCTTGCAAGGACTCGCAAGGACCCGAGGCGTGGGGCCTCCCCCCTCCAAAACCCAAGGCCCTGCTGATAGAAAGCTGGCTTGCAGTGGAGCAAAGCAGCTTGCAGAAGCAAACACCAGCTGCTGATATTTGCCTGAAGGAGGAGATGGACAAATACCCGATCATAAAGAGGGGCTGCCCTGTGCTTTGAGAAGCCAGGATTAACAAAATTATGACAGTAAAAATAACAAGAGTCATCACTGTGCAGCAACTCAGTACCTGTATCCTTGCTTCAGGCAGGTCTATTTTAGCAGCTAGTCTCTCTCTTGCAAACACATCAGGGTAGTGGGTCCTCTCAAATTCTGCAGAAGGAAATACCATCGTGTTAGCTACAAAGCCTTAATGCATCCGACTGTAAAGTCAGAGCCGTTCCTGCGCTGCCTGTGCTCTAAATGCTTTTATGAAACATGGCTGTAAAGGCAAAACGTGTGTGTGTGTGTGTGTGTGTTAGGAAGGAGGATGCTTGCCTGCTGGGGAATATTGCTGAGGGGACGGGCAGGCTTGGGTGCAATGCTGCATCTCTCAAGAAGCAGTGAGGGCTTCTGCCTCTGCTGAGGGGGTCCCCAAGGCAGCTCTGACCCTGTCACCAAGAAGTGAAATGGCACGTCGCTAAATAACAGCGGAAAATAAGAACAAAGATCCGCAGCGGGTTGGAGGCGAGGTGCACCCAGGCCGGTCAGGGAAAAGGGCACCTGCTCCCAGCCCCGGGCAGCGGCAGCGCTGGGGACGGGGAGTGAGGGAGGGGGCAGGCATGGAGGGCTGCTGCCAGCCCCAGCTGCCCACTCTGGCCTTCCCGGCATACGGCATCGTGGCCCAGCCAGGGACACAGCACAGTCGGCAGGAGGAGATTTATCCCCCCTGAGAGGAGCCCGGGGTGTAAGGCTGATGTTTCGCTGTGATCTCTGCCCTGAGTACATTCCCTTTGAAAACCCTTTAACAGCTTTTCGGTGCGTACCACAGCCATCAATGAATATTTGGAGTTCGATGAATAAAAGAGCATGGAGGCGGCCACTGAATTAAAATATATACACATACATAAGGCATGTGAGTGCCATGTTTCCGTTCGGCTGTTAATACAGCCAGAGCACATTTTGCTTTTCTCTCCTGCTTCAGCCGTAGGAAAATGTCACTCACCTTTCTCAAGGGCTTCGATTTGCTCTTGGGTAAAGGATGTCCTATTTCTCTGCAGCTTTCTTTTCAGCTGGAGTCTCATTTGGGCCTCGTCTGAATCTTCTCCATTAGAGCTGATGGAGTTAGTGTTTTCCCCTCCTCCCTCCTGTTGCGGACAGCCATCTGTGGAACCAAGAGTCAGAAAGTGAAATGCAGGTACCCGTGTTTTAAGATCCCTATCAGAGAAATAATGCGATTGCAAACAAGTTCGGCCATGTTTGCTGACACCCTCCCTTAAAACCGTCTCGGGTATCAAAGCAGCATTGCGCTAATGGCACGAGTGCCACGGAAACATTTCAGTTTCCAGCGTTATCGTAAACATCAGAGATGAGGAATTACGATCGCCTGGTCTTAATTTCATTTTGTTTTTCCTCTGGAACAAAACCTGCATAAGAATACTTTCCCCTGAAAGTGATTCTTTCCCTGAATCGCTGCTGAAGTGCCATGGCAGTCTCCTCCGTCTGCTGCATTTATTTACCTATTGCTATATTTAAAATAGTGATGTTCACTATTTCAGATTATCTATAATCAGTAATTCCTATCTAATCAATTAGATGTTGATAGGTTTGCAGAAAATGCTATTAAGAAACCAAACCAAGCTTGTAATCTTTTTTAAAAAATATTTATCCAGTTTTTATTTGAATTCTGCACAGTCAATTTCATTTTAAAGGTTGTGAATTTAGAAGTGCCTGCATTGTTCTGCAGTTTTATTCAACTATTGTATGAGTGTGCATTGCCTTGACACCTATTACTGAGCACAGCTGTAATTATATCATCACCAAGAACAGGCTATAATTGCTGAAAATGGAATTTTATATTTAGATAAAAGGACTGTCCATTCTTTGTAATGTGTTGCACCAGAGAAAAGTAAGATTTCTTTTAAAATTTTAACATGTAATTTTAAAAGAAATAGTAGCGAGTTCACCAACTAGCTAAATACGCTATTCTGCAGCTGAACGGCTGGCATATCATTTAAGCGGTACGTTTTTAATTGGGGCATTTCCACCACTTTTAATGTAATTTCTGTCATTAAACAGGCGGAAAGTTTCATTGTGCTCCCCTTTCAAGGGGTCACAAGGATGCGTCCGGGGTCCGGCCGGCTTCGCGGGGCTCTGCGGGCACCCCAGGCTGCCGCGGGCCAGAGAAACGAGCGTTTCTGTCCAGGCAAAGAAGTCCCGGTCCCTAAATTAGCTCTCCCTCTCCTTTCAAAGCATATTTTTCGAGGCATTTTGATGTGGCATAAAGGGGGAGACGGGATGAGGGACGCATGGGCTACTTATGCTAATTCCCTTGAAGAGTTACGCCAAAAATAAATAGCGACACTCCCGCGACATCCTTTAAATATTGTGGGAAATCAACTTTAAAGTAATATCATTTATAATCGGCGAACAATGGCCTCGGCCTTCAAAGCTCGGGGGGAATTGTGACAGGATCTGGTGGGACCCTTTCAACCACTTTGAAATGTTTTAAAACCCGAACTTTCTCCCCCATTTAAACAGAGGGATTCAGCGGCCGTGGTCACCATATGGGCGGCCGCAGCCCCATTGAGGCGGCCGGCGGCGGGTGAATAGGCGGGGAGAGGGGGGGATGCTGCCTTTCAGGGGCACACAAAGCCCCCCGGGCCCGGGGAGCTCCGCCGCGGCGGGGCAGCCGCCCCTGCCAAGCCCCGCCGGCAGCGCCGGGGGCCGCCGCCTCGCCCCCGCCGCCGCCCTCATCCATCACTGTCCGCACCCACCGGCCCCGCACGGACTGCGGAGAGGGGGAAGGGGTCCGGGGGGGGCACGCCGCCCAAAAGCGGCAGGGATGGGCAGCCGTCCCCCCACGACCTCCCACCCGCCCCATCGGGGCTCGGCAGCCCGCCCCGCCTCGGGCACCCGCGGGGGAGCTGAGGGCACTGCGGGGCTGCGCCCGCTCTTCCCGGACCGGGAGACCCCCTTTCCCTCCCCATTCACTTATTTTTAAACTTTTGAAGCCACGTCTTTTTTTTGCAACCTTGCCTCAGTGCGCTCCCCAACCCTGTGAGCCGGCTGAAAGTTTCACCTAGAGCTAAACTCGCTTATGGTTATTTAAGCCCCCCGCACCGGACAATTAAGATATCTTCTTTTTAGAAGTGTCGTGTCCCCCCCTCCTTTTTTTTTTTTTTTTTCGAGCGATCTCAATAGGGCTGTTCCACCTTCCAGACCTAATCCGTAAGAAAGCGAGTGAATGTCCGTCCCTATTATCCTATAGCCAGACCATCTGACGCTGGGTATAGGATTTGTTTCCTGGAAAAAAAAAAAAAAAAAAAAAAAAGACGCTGGGAAATAAAATCATTCCTCAGTTTCTTAGTGTCTTAATCAGTGAGGCGGAAAACAAGCAAAAAAAGATAGCAAACCAATTGCGGCACCTCTCAGCTATAGAGCTGGGATCAAAACATTGTAGCATCTGTTGAAAGAGAAAGTGTCTAAATCCTATAGAAGGCTTTAGTCTTATAAGAGAGGGAGGGAAAAAAAAAAAAAGATAAGAAACAGAGTCTCGGTGATCCCTAAAACCACTAAATCACTGGAGAATTTCTCCCGGATAGAGATGTCTCTTTTTGTTCTGTCAGCCCTCATGTATCCATTATTTTATTCACTGCTGCATGGCGTTTATCAGATTGAGACCATATTTGTACCCCTCTGAGACCTAACCTTGCCTTATGCTTTTTGAGTAATGGACTCTTAAAATCCAGTAACATACCCCTGCAAGGGAAAAACATTAGAGGGAGCATGAATATTCCAGAGGAAATCCATTTTATTAATTTTAATTTTGCCATGCGGATGTTTTAAGTGCCTGCCTGCCTTCCCGTCGCCTCTCCTGCCCGCGCCCTCGGCCCGAGCCAGCCCTGCCCCGCACCGCTCCGCACCGCTTTACTTCGGCTGCAATTTGGGAGAGGGCCCCCGGAGTCCTCCTGCCTGGGGGCCCGCGCTCCCCCGCGGAAACTCCGCTCGCCCCCACACCACGAGGAGGGGTCACCACAACTCCCCAACATCTCCGCAACACTCTCCCCCACACACACACACACACAGAGCCTCTCGGCCCCGGGTGCGCCCGCTCCGCACCGCACCCGCGCAAGCCGCGCCCGCAGGCATCGCTCTGCTCTGGGGAGGGCAGGCGGAGGGGGGAACGACCTAAATTTAGCAATTTAACGCCTTTACTAAAAAAAAAAAAAAAAAAAACCAAACAACAACAACATTACAACATTAAAAAAAAAAAAAAAAAAAAACAAAAAAAAACAAAAAAACGGAAAGCGCCCCGGCCATTTGGAGAGGCATGGGCCGAAAGTGCGCTCCTGCCCGCCGCGCACCGCTCCGCGGTTTGGATCGCGGGTGCGGGGCAGGGAGGGAAGGGTCGGGGAGCCCCTGCACCGCCCGGCCGGCCCTGGGCCGGGGCAGTGGTACCAGTACCGGTAGCGGGGCCGGGGCAGCCCAGGTAGGGGCAAACGGGGCGGCTGCCAGTGGGCTCCGTCCCGGCTCTGAAGGGGAACATCGGGCAAACCAAATTTTTTTTTTTTTAAAAACAAAACCAAACCAACACCAAAGTGGGGGTGGGGGGAAGCGAGGGCTCCGCTCTATCTTTCTAGTGTCCTTCATAGATTGTTTTCTTCTCTTAAAACTGACATGTCTAATTGGCAAGCGGTGCCATATCGTGTCCAGAGGTCTCCTGTGGAACATTTCTACAGCTGTCTCCTTCAACTAGACGCTTATTCATGTCGCCTTAATGAGAAACAAAACGATCTCTAATGAGCAATTACATAGCGACAGAATTGTTCCCATAACAAATTCTTGCGTGTGACAGAAACATCCTTTGTACCAGATATTCCGCACACTGTTACCGATTTTTTCTCTTTTTTTTCTTTTTTTTTTTTTTTTTCCTCGCGGGATGAAAACAAAAAGCAGGTTGTTGTGTAGAGACACCTCTAAAGGAATGACCACAGCCAGGGAGAGAGCCGAGCATCAACACAGCCCGTATTCAAAAAGAAGCCATTAACCATCCTAAGTATGTAACGTAACATCCCATTATCCTTCATATTATCCCCTTGTCATTCCTACAACAAATACCTATTAATCTTCAGGATAAACAGTTTCCTATATTTACAAAGTTCTTTCGGGTCCATTGAGGAGGAACTATAATCAGCCCTACGGAGATCGCTACCGGTCCTCCCGGCTTTGCAGACCCCGGCCCGAGCTGGGAGCGGGACCCCCTGGCTTTACCAGGCGGAGGGGCGAGGTTAAGGGCCAGCCCCGGAACCCGCCCGCCTACCGGTACCGCGGCTTGGCGGCGGCGGCTGCTCCTGGGCTTCCCCTGCCCGCGGCTAGAAGCCCGCCCCGCCTGGTCGCCGGTCGCCGCCGCCCACCTGGCCGGGGAGGCGGCGGGAGGGACGCCCTGAGCCCACTGACCCCACAACGTTGCCCGCCGGCGGCGGTCAGGGAGAAAGGGCGAGGGGGAGCCGGCGTCGGGGCCACCTCCGCCGGGCCAGGCCGAGCCCCGTCGGGTCGCCGCGGGCCGAGGAGCGGCAGCCGGGGCCGTCCCTTACCTTGGGCGGGCTGCCCGGGTACTGAGGTGCCGGGGTACCAGCCGGGCCGGGTGCCCCAGGTCCCCGTCTGCCCGTTCAGCATCCTTAGCTTGTCATACATCCCGTCGGCACCCATCTGTTGCTTTTCGCTAGCCAGGTTGCGTAGGACTCTGTTTATCGACGACACCTGGAAGGCAAAGGACAGGAAAGGCAATGGTAGTGCGGTAGCGCGCTCCCCGCCAGCCACCCACGCAACCTCCGCGGCCCCTGCGCGCCCCTCTCCGCGTTGAGGGCGGCTCGACCTGGGCGCAAGTCAGGAGCTCCCCGAGCGCCGGCTGCGCGCTGCGGCCGCCCCGACTCGCTTACTGCTGGTGGGGGTGCGAACAAACAAACAAACCACGGGGGGGGGGGGAATAGAGAGAAAAAAAAAAAAAAAAGGAAAAAAAAAAAAGCCCCAAACCCAACCCTGCAAAACCAGAGTGATGGCTCCGACTGATGCTCGCGGTCCTGAGGCGCCAGGCGCAGGGGTGACCCGCGTTTTTTAAATTTATTTAATTTTTTTTCCTCCCCCCTCCTTAAAGGCATTTGTCAGATTCTGTATGAAAAAATGCGTCTGACCCTGCCACATGCAAATGATGTGAACCTGCTCTCCTCTCCTCTGATATCAAAACAAAGAAGCAGAGGCTCGCTACGGCTACCCAGCATTGTACGCGGCACACAGGAAGGTTTTTTTTTCCATGAACTTACACTGGGTATATTATCGTTGGTACAGACCCCCTCCGATAGTAATCTGTCTCGAATCTCCCACGCAAAGATGGAGGGGCACTCTCGTTTATACTGCGCTATTTTGCTTACAACTTCTGGAGTCGCTACTCTCGGTTTACTACCTCCGATTGCCCTGGGTCTGATGGAGCCAGTTTCGTAATACCTGCCCAAAATTTTACTCACACATCCATTCGACACCTGGATAGGGAAGCGGACAGAAAATCACATTATTAATGATTTCAAGACAAAAATAAAATTGTTTAAGTATGCATTAAACAATGACAAGCTTACGTTTTGATTGTCCAGCACTTGGACTTTTGCATCTGCATGGGTCTATAACACAAAAATATACCTTAAATGGTATGAGAACTTACTTAGAGAGTCTTTTTTTTTTTTTCTTAAAAAAAAAAAATACATTCGTGGCCCTACCCTCTACAAAAGTGATACTTTAAAAACATTTGGAAGAAAAAAAAATCTGGTCAAAACGTAATTATTTTAGTACCGATGTTAAAATTCGCCTGAAATGCGAACAATAGCTAAGCCAGACTAGTCTGCATCGTCCTCACTGCTCTGAGACAGAGTACTTGCGGGGAACAGGGTGAGTGAGGGGTTAGCAAGACCCGCATTTACAAAGCACCCCTGAGCTGCGTCAGATCCGTAAAAGTGTCCGTAAAAGACAGATTCCGGGCTAAAACAGCGTGGCTTTGAGGGGGGTTCTTTTTTTTTTTTCTTTTTCATCTTTTTTTTTTTCCGCTTTTTGGAAAGAAAAAAAAAAAAGGTAAAAATAAAAAAGCTGTAAGCCACGCCAAATGCATACAAATATCACAAAATCATAAGTAAATCGGGGTGGGGGGAGGGGTGGGGGGAGGGAGAGGAAACTGAAATTATGCCGAGCAGTATAATTCAGTTTATTACAGCGAACTGACTGTAACGAGAGTGCGGGTTGTCACCGGATGGAAGCAAAGGGGAACAAAAAAAAAAATTAGTTTAAAAGATTCGTAAAGGTGAGTGTGTATATATATAGATAGATATATACACGCGTGGAAAGGTCTGTCAGCAGCGGCAATCGAGACAAGGCGGGTGGATCGGTTCGTTAGGCGGTGGTGGTGAGTGGGTGGGTGGGTGTGGGGGGGCTCGGCCCTGGGCGGCGGACAAAGCGGCTGCGGAGCGGAGCGGAGCGGCGCGGCGGGAGGGCGGGGGGCGCCGCCGCCTTCACCTGCAGGATCCGGGAGATGTCGCAGGGCCGGGCGCCGCTGTGGGCGAGTTCCACGATCTTCTGCCGCGTGGAGTCGGGCAGCGGCCTCCCGTTGACGAACACCCCGCCGAGCTGGTTCACTCCGCTGTGACCTGCGGGAAGCAGAGCGCCCACCATTGCACCCTCCGCCCGCACCCCGCGGAGCGAAAGCCGAACAGCATCGCCCCTGCCGCGGTCGACGCCGCCCGGCCCAGGCGCCGTCCGCGCCCCACCGCGCTCCCCGCCTGCAAACCCCGCGGCGGCGGCGAGACCCCCAAACCCAACCCGAAAGCCCGGAATATTCCCAGCTGCATCGCCTTGGGTTGCTTCCTCGCTTTGCCTTTTTTTTTTTATTCCTCCCAACCAGAAAGAAAAAAAAAAAAAAAAATCAAACCAAACCCCGACCCCGAGTAAGCCTGCCCGCACCCACGCAGCGAAGCGCGGAGCTGCCTCGGCGGTGCCCGACCTGAAGCTCCAGGCTTGGGAAGTCTCCCTGGAGAAGCTCCGCTCTACGCGCGCTCTGCTCTCCTCTCTTTGGAGCCTCCTGATAAATTGACTCCAAGAGCCCAGGCTTCTTAGCAATAAATAAGCTCCAAATATAGAAGAGGGGGAAAATATGATGAGCCTCTCTGACATTTGTCTTTAAAATAAAACTAGCTGCACGTCAAGTTTGAGCTTAATTTCTGGAAATAGGCGGAAGTCGCCCCGGATCATGCATGGAAGGCTAATTGAAAAGATCAGTTGGAGCACTTGTGGCAGGCGTGTCACTTTATGACAGTACTCTGCTTTTGAAAATTGCATCGTCACGACAAATAGTAGCATGATAAAACGACCCTTTCTGTCCGCATTTGGATATCACTCAGGCTGGATTGAACTCCCCTCGCTCTCCCTCCGAGGGAGGCTGTGGTTTGAGGTAGCCGGGGGCTCTGCGCGGACACGACCGTGGGGGCGCGTTCCCCGCGCAATGGATTCAAAGTGACATCGGGGCTGGGGAATTTGCCGCCCCGGTCCCAGCATCGCGACCGGCCTTGCGACCTGCGCTTCCCACCGCGGGGAGAGGAGCCCTGCGTCCCTCCCTCCCTCCCTGCCTGTGCCCCCAGGGTTGGGGGGGTGCGGCGGGGGGGTGGAGGGGGAGCTCGGTCCCTCGACGGCTCCCCCTCCCCACCCTCCCCAGCCCCTTTTTCCCTCCCCTCTCCACGTCCCCGTCAAGGGGAAGCTTATTTCAGGGGGGACGCTGGCCGATATTTAAAAAAAAAAAAAAAAAAAAAGGCAGCGGGGAAAGCAAAATCAAAGTTTCACTTAAAAGGTTAAGCCTTAATCATTATATAATTTCCCTGGAGAGCGGTGTAGATCTCGCCCAGTGGCAATGATTATGCGCCTTGTATTCTATTGCTAGTCATCTAATAGGAAAACATATGGTGTCAATTTGGATGCTCTGCGCCATATACACCCAGGAGTTATTAACACAAAGCCTGAAGAGCCCGCCGCGACCTTTAAACAAAATAAAGGCTTCACCCGAATGATATCTTTTCTGCGTTTTGCAGTGGCGATCCCGCACGGCCGGGTGAAGGCATTCCCCCATTACCATAAACCCACGGCCAAGGGCACCCACGCAGGTAATACGCTTCCCGGGTTGCCGGGGGCTCGGATTTTTTCTTCGTGTAAATGAAAATACACTGCACGGACACCCACGCGAGGAAAAAAAAAAAACAAAACAAACCAACAACAACAAAAAAAAAAAAAAAAAACGAAAACCAAAACACCACCACCAAGAAAAAAAAAAATCCACAGAAATCCCCCACCACACCAACTAGAAAAACAGCTCCATCCGAGGTTTTCTGAGAAACTCCCCCCAAATCGGTGTTTTTCCTTATGTTCCTCACGAGGGGACAACTTAGTAACCGATTTTACGGGGGGATGATAGAAGGGTTTCGAAGCCGCGCATCCCTGCTGAGGCACTGGAGTCGGGGCCGAGCGCCCCGCGCATAGGCCGCGCAACTCGGCCTGCGCTCCTCACCGCAGCTACACGCGCAAGGTGAGCGCGCCCAACGCTCAGGAGCGCAGCGGGGTTGCGCGGCCTCGCAAAATCGCGACTGCTGTCGTGATTTTGCGAGGTCGCGCAACCCCGCCAAGCTCCTGTGCCGACCCCACCCCGCGGAAGATGCGCGTCCTGGCGAGATGCTCAACCCCAGTCATCCCCCCACGACCTCCGTGCAGCCCCTTCCGCCGAAGCGCAAGGAAAACCCGCTTCTCGCCAGCCACAGCACCCGACTGCGGATCCCTGCGCTCCCGCGTTGCGCAAGGGCATTCCCCTCCGAGAGACCCGTCGGCGAGACACCAGCAGCGACGACAACAAAAAAGCAATAAAAATAATAAACAAACCCGCGGAAGATGCAGAACGGGGAAGCAAATAAAGCCAGGAGGTGGAAGGGAACTGCACCAAGCACGACGGTGGATTTTTTCCTGACCAGCTGCCATTTTCCTGCCCAAATCCCTTCGCGGAGCAGGTAGAGACACACGCCAGGGCTTAGGTTACCAACTGCCCAAGCATTGGTAGCCCGGTGACACCGCACCCCGTCCCTTTCCACGCCTGTACCCGCGCCCCGACGGGGCGGTCGGTGCTCGCGGTCGCGCAGGGGCCACAGCATCCCCCTTCCTCAACCCCAACCCCGTCCCGAAGCGAACCACCCCAGGGTGTGTGGGGGGCTCCCTGCCCGCGGCCGGCCCCGCCTGCCCTCCGCGGCCGCGTAGGGGCGCGGATTCACTTACTGTTCTGCATGTTGGGCTGATAGATCAGTATCCCACGGGGCTCGCCTATAGCAGTCTATCAGTGATAAAATAGGCGTTAATCAGGGGAGGCAGTGCACACGGTTAAGCTGCAGAGAGGCTAATATCTCACAGGCTTATTTTTGTTATCCTTAGGCGTCTTCCCCCGATTAGTTTAAGGATTGGGGGGGGGGGAGTAATACCTCAAGGGGAAAATGTACATATGTATCCCTAACACGCGGAAAAAAAAAAAAAAATTAAGAAAAGCAACCCGCCAAGTGGTTTCTCGTTTTAATTGCATGCAGGTGGCGAATTGCCTCGTCGTTAGCGCCCTTCGCTGAGGTGGAGCGACAACAAGCACAAAAGGAGCCCGAAGTCATGGTTTTAAACTTGCCTGAAAGCGGGGTGGACTGTCCTCTCATACAATTTAGGGACTCGCACATCTGCGTGTCACTAGTTAAAGTCTTCCTTCTAGGACAAAGCAGAAGAAGTACATTAAAAAGTGCGGAGCGACGCCGGGAAGGTGTGCCGGTGCGGGCCGGGGGGAGCGGAGCGGGGCGCGGGGGCTGCGCGGGAGGGGGGGCTCCGCCCGCTGCCCTGTGCGCTGGGAGCGGGGCTCCATTTTTACCTCCGGGTATTTCCTCGAGTTATTGGTTTGATTTTTTTTTTTTTTTCCTCCCCACATTCCCCGCGGCACTAGCAACTTTTTCTCCCCCAAACTCCCCGTCTTGTGATTAACTTCTTTTTTGGTCTTTAGATCTTCCCCTTTTTCACTGTACTGTGACACACGCTGTCTACCTCGCCTCACTGCTTTAAAAAGTAAGAACAGGAGGGGGTGAGAACTGTTAAACAAAGCCTACAGAAAGCGAACAATGGCCTCCATTCTGCTCCTCTACCCAAACCCCGAGTGCAGAAACCCAGGCTCCTTAACCGGCCGCGCAGCTTCCCAACTCAACGGACCAACAACCCTCCAACTTACAAAGAGCAGAGAAACAAGCCCCTTCTCCCTTCATTAGTGCCTGCCTTGACCCAGAGCCTGGACAGTCCCCAGCGCCTTTTTTTTTTTTTTTTTTTTTTTTTTTCCCCTCCTTCCCCCCCCTCGCTCGCTCGCTCCCTCCCTCCTTCCCCTGCTCCCTTCTCTCCTCCTCTCGCCACCTTCCTTCCCTCCCTCCCTCCCTCCCTCCTTTCCTCTCCCCCCCCCCCCCCCCCCGGCCCACTTATTTATTTATTTATGCGTTCCCCATGTATTTATTTGAAATCGTCGCGGGTGAAAATGGAAAAGTAATTTCTCGTTATAAATATCTGGCGGTAATTGTGTTACTGGTGCGAGTTGTTAGGGGTTGTAAAAAGATACAACAGCTCAGTGGGGTGCTCAATTGGGGAGGGACAATTACAATAAAGAGCCCATTCAAGGGGGTTGCTAAAAAAAAAGGAGGTAAAATAGTGAAATAGTCGCAGCCTTCATTTTCTCTCCCTTTTTTTTTTTCGCCTAAAAATATTCATTCTCTTTCTTTTGCGCCTATAATGAATATTAATTTTACTCTTCCTGCGTATGATGGAGAATTCAAAGAGGCACGTTTCCCCATTCAGGACTAGCCATGGTATAATTTATTAAGTAGCTTTTAGTAATCTTAAATCCATAAAAATAAACATCAACCAAGTACTTTCTCGCAGCATGAAGACTCGAACTGGTAAATATTTACTGCTCTTTGGAGAGCTACCTGATTAGCAGCAGAGCAAGCTGCGCTGTACTTCAATGGAGACGTGGCGATATCTGAGCGTGGAGCCATCCCTTTAATACACCGAACACGTCTGCACGGACACACACCACACGGGAAACCCACTCCTTCAGCCACGATTCCCTCGCATATTTCACGCGCAACTCATAAACCTGGGGCCTAGGGGGTTAAAGAACCCATCCGGCAAGGCACCGGTAAACTTCCAGCCCTCAACTCTGCCAGCGCGGACCTCAGAAATGACAATGAGTGGATTTAAAAGAAAGCAAGGGAGGGAAAAAAAAAAAAAAGAGAGAGAAGGAAAAAAAAAAAAAAAAAACCAAAAAGAAGGGGGAAAGAAAAAAAAAAAAAAGGCCACGAAACAAACCAAACCCAAACACAGCCGAAAGCTTTTTGCACCAAATAGCCAAGTGCCCCAGCAAGGTGAGAGGAGGTGCGGGGCATGGGAGCAGCCGTTCTGCTCAGCGGCTCTCGAACGCCTCCAGTAACCGGCCCCGCAACACCGGGCGGGCTCCAGCGGCCCCGCACCCCCGCGCCACACGATGGCAAAGTGGCCTTCTGCCGCCCGAACCCAAATTCTCCGCTCCCTCCACGCGGGACCGGCGGACACGCAGCCGGCTGGCGGGACGCGGCCGGCTCCCGGGAGAGGAGGGATCGCAGGCCGGGCCTAAGCTGCAAGGCGGTTTTATACATCGAAATCTTAACACGATCTGATGGCGGAGAGCAATTCCACCCCCCCACCCCTTTCCCGGTGAAACCGTAATTAGACATTAAGATGACAAAGTTTGGCGTTCTCGGGGAAAATGAGAAAAAGCTAAAAACGAATCGGTTTGCGCTTGGGCGTTGGTAAAGGTCAGCAGCTATAAACATTTATTGTCACGGGCCATTTTTATTATTTTATGTCCCTTAGATGGAGAAGATGCTGTCACTTTTCTTCTCCAGGACGTTGTTGTCGTTTTCCAAAACAGCCTCTGCCAGGTACATCAAATCGTCCGAGAAAGTTTGTTTTTAAACTTTCCAGAAATTATTCCTGCTCTGCGCGTCCGTGTAACACCTCCGTGCAAAGCGTTACAAGGTTAAATTCAAATCCAGATTTTTTTTTTGCCAATTGCACTTGCGAGGGGAAAAAAGAATCAAGTTTATTGTTGAGCTTCCCAGGAGCAATTTTTTTTTTTTTTTCACGGCGAAAAGTTTGCAACTTCTTAAAAAAAAAAAAAGGCTTTGCTATAGTGCGGGAGCTATAGGCAGGGGCTTCGAAGGGGCGAGTACGAGGCTGTTGCAGAAATAAGCGACATTATGCTTTTTAAAAAAAAAAATATTTTTAAAGCATATATATTTAAAACGGCAGCAAAAAATATTCCCCGAAGCGGGCCCGCGGTGCCGAGGGAGGACGGGGCGGTGAGGGGCTCCCGGCGGGCCCGCGCCGGGCTGCGCGGTGCGGGCGGCTCCGCGCCCCCGGCGCTTCCCCCGCTGCCGGAGCTGGGAAAGTTGCCGGCACTAGGGACAAGTTGGGAAGATCCCCGGGTGGCTGATTAGAGCTGACAGCCCTTCAGCTCCGCTCAGCTCCCCGCCTGTACCGCGCCTGGGAGCTGACTTGGCCTAGGATGTGATTTATCTTTTTTTTCTTTTTTCCTTCCTTCTCCACCCCCCCCCCCGCCCCCTCCATGCGACTCTCCCGGCTGCTTGCTCCCTCTTTTTCCCCACGATCACGGGTGATCCTTCCCTAACCGAGACCGCGAGAACACACAAAGCCGGAGCCGCGGATGGGGCCGGCCCCGGGGCAACGAGGCGCCGCTTCCCTCCCTCCCACGCCGCGTGGCGTGGGGCCGCAGGCCGGGCCGGGTCGGGACTGTGCCTGCCGCCCCGGGCTCCGGCCCCGCCGCCCCTACGAGCCGGGGTACCGGTGTCATCGGCAACACACCGGGCACCGGCGCTTCTGGTCTCCCTGCCCAGCAAATGGTTCTTGCGTGGGAATCAGTGCTGCTGGTGTTGGCGTGGGTTTTCCGAGTCGGATGCTTTAGCTTTTCCGAGGGACACGGGCTTATGTGAAAGGCAGAAAGTTTGTGAGCTCCTGGGCTGGAAAGTTCCCTGGGAAGCTCTCCGGAATGCAAATGGAGAGAGAGCGAGAGAGAGAGAGAAAGAGAAAGAGAGGAGGAGAGAGCGAGAGCCCTGCCTAAATATTAAAATGCGAGGAGGGAGAAGTTGGGAGAAGAAATGAGCAGACTCACCTTTATGAGGCATCCTGTCTTGTCAAAGCTCCTGTCAATAGTTTAAGAGCGCACTGATTTGAAACGCTTTAAAAAGAGTTGCCAGCAAAATAGTTTTTCTCCACTGAAGCTGCTGGTTGTGTGATCTTGAATTCCTGGGAAGGAGACAGAGATTGACAATAAAATGGGCTGTCAGCGACTGGAGAGCGAGAGATAAAAGAGTGTGTGAGTGAAGTGGGGAGGGAGAGAGAGAGAGACCAAGCGCACCTATGCTGATTGGTGATGGTTCAAGTGTGTTAATGTCTGTGTGCCTCGCTCTCTGCCTCGCCTCCACTGCTCTTCACTGGCCCATTAGCAAAGCCTGACCTCTGTCATCATCTTCCAGCAAAACACTTCCTCCCTGCGCCTTCACCAGAGCGGGAAACGCGGCGGAGCCGGGGCTGCCTTTTCAAACCCACTAATCACTCCGCAACATGCAAATGCCTCCCGCGCTCCCACCCGCAATATTGCTTTATGCAAAGCATCGCCCGCGCCTCCCCGCCGCCCATTGGCCGCCCGCCGCCCGCCACCGCTCCATTGGCCCGGCCCCGCCAATATGAATGCGGTGGGCCCCGTTCCCCGCTCTCCGCACCCGCGCTCCGGCCTCCGCGCCCACCGGGCCCCGAGCAGGGCATCCCCGCCCCGCCAACTCCGCCGGGCCCCAAGCCGGGCATCCCCCCTCCCTCTTCCTCCGCTGCCTCCCCCCGGGGACAGGAGCGTTTTCAGGTCGGGCTAGGAGAGGGGGGAAGCGGGAGGGGACTGAGGAGGGGGTGATGGTGACGATGGTGGTGGTGGCTGAGGGGGGGGGGAACTGGGGGGGTAAGGTCAATTTGCATTTAAACAGTTCTCTCCCGTACGACAATGGAGATAGGGGGAAAATAACATTCAAATGGTAAAGACATAAATATTTGGAAGACAGGCGCTTTGTCAATCGGTCGCAGCCCCCCCCCCTTCCCGAGGCCGGCAGCCCCCCTGCCCCGCTCCCAGAGCCGAGTTCTGCCCGGCCGGGAAAGAGCAGAGCAAATACTCCATTTACTTTGTGTATTGAGGGCTCTTGTGAAAGGCCCTGAAGAGTCCTTTACCAAACACTCACAAACTTCTCCCACGTGCCATTTGTTGACTAAGGGCTGCCGGGCTGGTTTTGGTTTGGGTTAGTTTTTTTTTGTTTGTTTGTTTTTGTTTTTTCTTTGTGTTTGGTTGTTGTTGTGTTTTTCTTTTCTTTTTTTTTTTTTAAGATACCGAGGGGGTGGGGGGCTGTCCCGCAGGCTAGAGCCGGGCCACCGCTTTGTGCCCGGCCACTGAAGGGGCATCCCCCACCCCCCCCCCCTTTTGCAAAGGGAGCCCCTTCACTGGCTGCCAGAAACTCAAGGGGGGAAAGTAAGTAAATGACTTTGCTGCTCTGACCACACACCGCAAGTACATTTGTTGAATGCCGGACTATTAAGCCACACCTCAGTAAACTCCAAAGCAACCCCTCAGCGCATGCATTTAAGGTTACACTGGGAGCACCAGTCCGAGCTGAGGGTGTCCCCGTCGGTTATGGCGAGTGGTCCGGGGAAGGGGGGGGGAGGTCTGCACATGGGGGAAAAGAAAAGAAGAAGAAGAAGAAGAAGAAAAAAGGCTCTGGGGAAATAAAGGGAAGAAGGAGAAGGCACAGGAAAAAGAAATTCCAAGAGCCACCGCGGAAAACTGGAGAGTATGAACGCGCAAAGCATGAAATGAAGTCGTAGCCGCATACACTTGACTTCTCTTGACATGTGAAAAGTGCTAAAAGTCAAAGCTCATCAATAAAGTATCTTGAAATTGAATAAGAGCCCTGACAACCATTGCATTCTTAAATAAAGTACAATGAGGAGACAAACGACTCTGCCAAGGAGTTTGCATGTGAGTGAAAGGGCTCCTCAATGGGAGCGGGATAATGGGCTGCCCGGCCGTCATGCACTGTCATCCCCGGTCCCGCCGAGAAGCTGCCACAGCTCCCTAATAGCACAAAATGGGCTCTTAAGAGACTGCTGCCTTCCTCTCCGCCGCCTGCTTCCCTGCCCTTCCCCCGGCCCCGGCCGCCGCCATGGCCGCCCCCGCTCCGCGCCCCGCGGGGAGGCCCCGGGAGGCAGGGGCTGGGGCGGGCGGGCTGCCCCCGGCCCTCCCTTGGAGACGGGAACGGGCCCGGCAAGATCTCGCCTCGGAGGCTGCGGGGCAGGGAGAGCCGTCGGTGCTCCCGGCCTGGGACCCGGGCGGCCCCACCTGCAGCTGCCGGGGGGCCGCTCCCCCGGGCCGGCCTGGGCTCTCGCCCCCTTCTCCAGGCCGAAGTCAACCTGCAGGGTTGGGGTTGTTTCGGTTTGGTTCCCCCTCCTCGACCTCGAGTCATGCATATTTATAGAAACGGAGCCGAATATCGCGGTGGACGCACGAGAACGTGGGTGTGACGGGATCTCCCCTGAAGGTAAGGCAGGGTGGGAGCGGGGGACCCCGCCTGTGGGGCTGTGGAGTACCCCAAGGGGGGGCTCTGCCAAAACTAGGGACCCCCCTCTCTTCCCCGGCAGCCTCTTGATCCCCGCCCTTGCCTCATTTCCTCCCCCCAAAAACTTTCCAAAGTACCGGCAGCCACTCGGTCAACCCGCCCGTGGCCCAAACATCACCTCAGGGGCTCCGAGGAGATTTCTCGGAGCGGCGAAAGAGAACCGAGACCAAAACAAAGTACGAACCGAGGTGCGGGGCGGGTCCCGGCGAGCCGTCCCGCGGAGCAGCCTGCGTGCCCTCCTAGTTGCCGGTGGCCGAGGCCGGGGGTCCGGCCGCACGCATCCTGCGGGCGAGAGAAAGAGGCTGCGGTTGGTGAGCTCGCACAAATCTCGGAGGCTCCAAAGGGGCTTTAAAAGCTGTGATCTAGTCCTTTTTCTGGAGTGAAGTCAGTTGTGTCCGTGGGTTTTGACCTGTTTTTTTTTTTTTTCTCTCTTTTTTTTTCCTCTTGTGGTTTTTTTCCTCTTTTTTTTTTGGTTTTCTCTTGCTTTTTCTCTTCCTTTTTTCCTCGCTTGCTTTTTGTTTGTTTGTTTTATCCCGTTGCACTCCCTATCTAGCAAATGAGCGAATTTTTTTTTTTTAGCTGTCGTCCGTTAAAGGGGGAAAAGAGAGAAATCACTTTGTCCAAAATCGCAGGCAAATATCATTTTTACAAGCTCTCAATTAGCTATCCCTTGGATTAGCACCTTCTTACGCCTCCTCGCCAGAATAAAGCAGCCGTAATCTTGTTGCTATTTTCCCCTCGGGCGCAGCGGGCTTTGTGTTCCCTCCCCTCAAAAAAACTTTTAACGCCCCCCCAGACGGTAAAAAAAAAAAAAAAAAAACCTCACTAAAAAAGAACGCGGGTAGGGAGGGGAGGGCAGGGGTGAAGCCGGTGACGTCACGGCGGGGGGGTGTGGGGGGGCGCCGGTGGAGCGGGAGCCCCGAGCGAAAGTTGAGAGGAAGAAAGAACAGCGGGGCGGGCCGCCGGCGGCCGCGCGTGGGTGCGCGCGGCGTGGGGGTGCGCGCATGTGCGCGCAGCTGTGCCGTGCCGTGCCGCGCCGCCTGCCCGCCCCGTCGCGTCCCGCGGAGCCGGGCCTGTCCCGCGGGGTCCGGCCGCGCTCCGCGCCGCCATTTTACCTCCGGTGGCGGTGGCGGGCGCGGAGGGGCTGCGTCGGACCGAGACCAGCCAGGCCCCCCCCCCCCGCCGCCCCCGGCCCCCCCCTTGCCCAGCCCCCGAGGAGCGGGCGGTCCGCCTGGCCCCGGCCCCGGGCCCCTCGCCCCCGGCGTTGCGGGCAGCGGTGCTCGGCCGGGGGAAGCAGGACTCGCCGGGACTGCCCTGCCTGGATACTTCCAAGGGAAACGCTTGCTTTTCTCTTTCTTTTTCCTTCTATTTTTTTTTTTTTTCACGTAGCAGCTTTTCAGCAACCGCTCGCCCTTCCGAGAAGGCTGCCGCACTCCCAGCCTGCCTGACCTGTTTTACGTTTTTTTTCTTCTTTTTTTTTTTAATTTATTTTTAAAGTGAAGTGATTTTTCGACTTTTCAAAATGCTCCGCTCGCCTTTTTAACCAGGCGAGAGGAGAAGCATTGCTGCGAGGTGCTTGGCGTTACCCCTTCCCCAAAGCCCTGCCCTCCTGCCAGCGCAGGCACCCCCCACACCCTAAACCACTTTTCACGGGTGAAGGCTGCACCGGCGGCACTCGCGCCCGTGGGACCCCGCGGCCGCGGCTCTCGCCATGGACTTAGACACCCTTTGAAGATTTCTACTTTAAAATCCGTACAGGATTATTGTAACTCTTTGCGTCTGTTTTTTTTTTTTTTTTTCCTCTCCTCACTCCTCCTTTTTTTTTTTCTTTTAACTGTTCCAAACAAAAAAGAAAAAAAAAATGGGCATAATTAAAAAAAGGTTGGTTTTTTTTTTAAAAAAGGTAAGTAACTATTATATATATATGGCAAGGCTTTTTGTTTGTTTGTTTTTCCTAATTAAAATAATTTTGTCTTTTTTTACAAGCTTTCGTGCCTGGCTATTGATTTGTGTTAAAGAGCAGCCTTTTCTTCCCTTTGGTATTTTGTTAGGTGTCGAAAGCAGAAAGTGCTGAGTTAGACACTCCGGTATCGTCTCGTTGTATTAATATCTGGGCTGCAAACTACCTTTTTTAATACCCAGAAAAATGCTTAAAGTCCTCTTGTCCATTTCGGTCTAAAACTGAAGAGACACACAAATCCTGACGTCTTAGACTACAATGCTTTTGCCTTCAGGACACTTAATGCCTATTTGTATATGGAGAGACAGTGTTTGAAACCTATAATGCGCAGGACACTGAGTTAAGTGGGGCTTTGCGAGTTTATAAACAATCTGCAAAAAGTTGGGAATCGATTTAACCCTCTTTTATGTTGGTCTTTTGCATAAGGCGCAGCTTTATGTGGATTAAAAAAAAAAAAAAAAAAGCTTTCTGGACCCTGCCGAAGTCGCTCTGAAACTGGAAGACGGATCTACCTCTTTCTGTACGAGAAAGCCCTTGATTTTATTTTTCTATAGATAATATATATTCTGAAAAGTGACAGGCAACCGGCCCCGCTCGAAAAGCCCTCAGAAAAGAAGGGGGGGTGGAAGCTTAGCGCATCCTGACGGGCTTTTTAAATGCTATTGATTGGGACAAGCTGTTCAAAACCCCAGTAACAGTTAATCTGCCTGTTAATCAAGCCACTAAGGAGCTCAATGCGAGTTTTATTAGCAACCGGAGAACACAGGCGGCAGAAAGGATCAAAAGCCGACACCCTCGATATTTGTAAAACCAGCCTTCCCCCCCACCAAAAAAAAAAAAAAAAAAATTTTCAACTACAGAGTAATTCGGAGCTGACCAGGGCTCACTCCCGGCCCCACGCAGATGGTTCCGCAGGCGCTGCCAATGCCACGAGCCCGCGTGAACCAGCATCGCGCTGGCCCCGTCGGGATGCGGGGTTTAAAAATAACGTGGGGAGGGGTGTGGAGGGTGTCCCGCTCTCGCCTCTCTCCCACCTCGGGTTCTCCTGGCCTCCCGCATTAGCAGCAAAACCTAAATTTGGGGAACCACGAGGAATAGAGAAACTCCTCGGGTCCACGCCAGCTGTGTGATCAGGCGGAGGGGTCGGGGGCTTTTTCTCTTTTAGCTGGCACACTTGATTTATCGAGGCAACTTTGCAGGGGTACGTTTCCCTCTGCCCATCCTTTTGGTGGAGCCGCTATTTAATTCCTTAAAAAAAAAACCAAAAGTTTAAATGGCAAGATTTGTAATTCGGAAAGCCGGAAAGTTGAATTTCGATTAATTTAATGACCAGAAATTTTATTATATCGGCTAAAATCAACATTTGATCTTGTCATTTTTAATGCAAACCGATTGCTTTATATGTCAGCGAGATATGCATATAAAAGACTATCTGGTCAGAGGTAATTATGTCACAGCTTTTTCTCGGCATGACAGCTGGATAAACACCATCTCCAATAAACATCTCTAATTAGGGAGGAGGATCTGAGATAGATGGTGTTTGATTTATTACGGAAGGAGAATGTCCATTTACCAGTATATTATAGTGGAACATCACGGGGAGCGTTCCCGCTAAGGCACCGTAAGGAGTATTTGGGGATGCTCGAGGACAGGTAAGCGGCGTTTGAGGTTTTACGCTGTTATTTTGTTTCGCGTTATTTCAGAGGAAGAACGACCTTTCTAGGGTACCCCTCTCTCTCCCCCTTACTAACGCCTTCGTTTAGCAGAAGCACCCGGGACTGGGGGAGGCAAGCCGGAGTTTGAGAGCCGGGAATTGGTCTCCTCTCGGCTACCGGACCTTCCCCAGCCCGATGGGGCGGCCGAGCCTCCGCGGCGATAGGCGAGCTCCCGGCGTTACCCAGGGAAGGGTGGCTGGGACGCGGCCCTCGACGACAGCTCCCTTCTCCCTCCCCACCGCATTTCCGCGCCCCTCCGCGGGGGCGTGCGGGCCCGCCACGCTGGACCCTCCGTGCCCCACTCCTGCCCCGGCGAGGCTGGGGCCCCAGTCGGCAGCCGGTTGTGTCAGGGCCCGGGGGGAGTGGAGGGGGGGTACGGAGTGCCCCCCCTATCCTCCCCCGCGACAGGCGCGGAAACCCGCAGCTGCCCCCGGCACCTGAGAGGGGTAACGGGGAGGGAGCGGGGCCTGGGTCACGGGGCGGGGGGAAGGGGAGGGGGCTGCATCGCCCGCCCCGAGTAGGGGGACGTTTGGGAAGCAGCTCGCACCGCCGGCCGCCCCCTCCGCCCCGGGGGCGTCCCCTCCGACGGGCGGGCAGCGGCTGGAGCCTCTCCCTCCATCCGTGTCCACCCCCCTCCCCCACCTGTTGTGCGGGGCTCCAGCCCGCTCCCCTCGCAATCCTCCCGCGGGATGGAGGTGCTCGGGGTCGAGGTGCCTACTCCCCCCCACCCCCATCCCGTCGGGCAGGGAGCGGCCCCGCGTCAGTCCGAGCGGCCAGGGAGAATGGGGCGCGGGGATGCGGACACCGTACCTGTCAGCGGGAGCGGAGGGCCCGGGCGCGGCGGTCCCGCGGCCGGGAGGAGGTACCTGGCTGCTCCGGTCGCCAATTTCCATGCGAGAACCTGCCACACAGTTTAAATGTCAATGACAGCAAAAGAGGGGTGCTGCCTTTGCACTAACTTTCCCTTAATATCCACGCCAGCGCCTCCCCCATTGGCTGGGCCGCCCCGGTGACGTCACGGCGGACAGTAGTTAGCTAATGAGACATTTTAGGCGACACGGGAGTGGACGACGCGAGCCCGGACACCGCCCGCCCTGGCCCCGGCCCCGGCCCCGCTCCGGAACCCCGCTCAAGAGCCGAGCCGAGCCGAGCCGAGCCGAGGGTCGGGGCTCCCTCGGGCAGCGGCGGGGGCTGCCGCCTCCTCCTCCCGCTGGCTACAGGCAAACGGGGGCTGCGGCCCGACGACTCTCCCCAGCCGCAGCTCTGCCCGCAGCCGGGCCCGACCCAGGCCAAGGCTTAGGCTGAGGTTTGGCTTCGTCCCCTGTGAAACCCCCTTCGAGGGGGGGGGACACACTCATGGCTGGATATAAAGAAACCCCCGCAACCCAGCCCCCTCCTCGGAAACACCGTGGCCGCTCCAGCCCACCTGCACGCTGGGATGCTGGCCCCTGCGAGACGGGAGGGACAGGCCGCGGTGCTACCTGGACACGCGTGGGCCCCCTCGGCAGCCTGTCCGCGCTGTGAGAGCCCCTGCGGGTGACTCGGGCCCGACGGGTCCTGCCCAGAGTCCCCGCTCTCCTCAACTGCACCTTCTCCTGTTAGAGAGAGAGGGAGGGAGGCCGATATTTGCACACACTTGTCGGGGTAAATAATTTATCAGAAAAAAGCCCCCCACTCCACCCCCCCGTCAGCCGATAGTTTTATTGAACTGCACTTAAATGTTTCATGAACCCGCCCGGGCTGAGGCTGCCAGACGCATTAGAAGCAGAGTTTGACGGGGTGGGGGGGCTTTGCGGGGTACACGGGGGCGCGGAGCTGCTTGGTCGGGGCCGGGTCTCAGAGCCTAGGGAGCCCGTCTGGGATCCCCAGTGAGCCGGGCCGCGTAAGTCCCGCGCGTTGGCCGGTATCGATGGCCCCGGGGAAGGGGGCGGCCCGGCCGGCGGGGGCCCCGTCGGGCGCTGTCGGGAAGGGGTTTCACGGCGCGTTTGGAGCCGCTGCCATTAAGGGGTTTGCGGTTCCCTGCAACCCGGCAGGGTCCTCCAGGGAAGCGTTGGAAACACCACGGCTCCCGCCTGCTTATCTGGCTGTCAATAAAAGGAGATGGCTCCGAAAGCAGGGCCAGGTGCTGCCTCCCCTGCTCTCCAGCGCGCCGCTCTCCAGAAACCGCTCAGGCGTGAAGCCAAGTCTGCTTGGCCAGGCCTCGGCGGAGGCAGGCAAACAGTCCCCTCGCCAGCGCCAGAGCGAGCTCTGTTTGCCTTTTTATCTCCTCAAAAAAAAAAAAAAAAAAAAAAAAAAAAAAAAGGAGGGAAGCGAGGCAGGAAGGTGGGGGAGCGCCGGGAGCAGAGTCCGTGTTTAGCTGTGAGATCTCCGCAGAGGCTGAAAAAAAAAAAAAAAGAAGGATGAGGGGGAAAAGCTGCGGAGCGCCGCGCTGGGAGGCGGGCGGGACCCTGCGGCCGGGCCGGCTCGGGATGCTCCGGGACGGGGATGCCCCGGGACGGGCCCGGTCTCAGTCCTCAGACGGCGGGGGGGGGGGGTAGCCCGGCGCGCAGCGGGCCGCCCCCGGCCGCGCAACGGAGCGGGCAGCGCCTGGAGAGCCTGAGCCCCGCCGGGCACGGGAAAACGGGGCCAGGAGGAAGCCTCCCTTCCCCACGTCGTGTGTCTGTGTCCCCCCCTTTTTTTTTGTTTTTCCTTCTGTCACCCTCGGGTCCGCAGCCTTCACCTGGGCCGCGGAGGAGGGAGGAGGCTCCGCGGCGCAGCGCGGAGCCCCGCCGGCGCGGAGGGGAGCCGGGCTTGGTGCGGGAGCCGGTGCGCCGGGAAGGGGGTAGAATCAGGGGCACCGCACCGTGTTACAAATTTATAAGCATTATACGTATTTGATTTACACCACAATACGAAGTTGTGGTGTGGATTTTTTGGTTGGTGTTTGTTTGGTTTTGCTTTTTTTTTTTTTTTTCCCGAGGATGCCCCAAACCCCCGTGTTCACATAGATTGAGCAATTCTCAACACACACTGTAATAATGAGCTTTAATTCTCTATCCAAGCAGAACTTGAGCAATAATAATAAGCACATCAGAACAATTTGTTTACTGTGGCATTGCGCAGGCTGCAGGGTCCAAGACTAGCTACAATAAACGGTAAAAACCAAAGGAAACTCTCTAGAACAGGAAAAATATTGCGATAGAAACGTGGTTTTGGCTTTCAAGGAAAGAGGCACTTGGCTAGCATTTTAGCTGGGATATTTTGCCCTTGTCCAAGGTATGTGTCTTTAAATATTTTCTTTTTATTTCCCCCACACATTTCTTTGCTTGTCTAACATTTCTCTTTTGCCCCCAGGATTGCGTTTAAACCTTGGTGCAGAAATTTAATTTCGCTCTGGTTTTGTTTTGTTGGTTTGTTGTTGTTTGTGGTTTTTTTTTAAATCCTCTAGTCCTTTCGGTTCAGCCTTCTCGTAGTTTGATACAAACTGAACCGCTCCATCTCTTCGAATAATGTTAATAAAAAAAAAAATCACCTGAGTTATTACTGAAGCGGCTGGTTGCGCGTTGCCGTGCGGGGGTCTGCCAGCCCGGCCAGGGCAGGCACCTAACCGCATCCCGGGAGCGGGCTGAGCCGGCCGGCACCGGGCACCCTGCGCTGCCAGCCCTGCCCTAAGCTGCGGGATGAGCGTGCGGGAGCGTGCCGTTGGGGGGGGTGGTGTGTGTGGAATTTAAGATGCTGCAAGAAACTTGTGTGAACTGAAGCGTCCTAAAGACAGAAATTTAGCAGAAAGATAACGTTTCCCCTTGTGAAGAATCCCACTGTAGCCGACTGTGAGACGACTATTATTTTCAATGCCGTAACCTTGTTTTCTCATCCAAAAAAAAAATCAAGATTAAAAAAAAATCCTTAAAAAAGAAACGTAAAGCTATAAGTCATTTCCTTATACCTTGACTTTGTTGCTGAGCTTTGTCTATTTTTTTTTTTTCCCGAGGACTCCTAATGCTATTAATTTGTCTAAAACTTTATTCTGGGCTGTCTTGAATTATTTCCTTTCTCTATCCTTTAAAACATTTTCATAATAAGCGTGACTCCGGACAATGTTTGATTTGTTTTTCTCCCCTCATCCCGGTTTAGACTGAGACATTAGCTGAATTCCCTGGGGGTGATTGGATGCAATTCGCTGAAAGTCGACAGGCACGTCCTGGATGTTAGAAATTCACTTTTCCTCAACGTGACAAGGCTGAGTTCGATCTACAATTGTATTTGAAAGGGCAATGAGCGGAAAGATCTCCCATCATTAAAGCCTCCCTCTTCTTTAGCAAAATAACAAGATACTTCATTTGCACACAAACACTGAGAGGGAAAAAAAAAATCCCCAAAACCCCAACCGACCCGCGATAACTCTTTAATAAAACGCTATCTCTGCGTAATTTGGGG